>NW_027665822.1:0-43489 GCF_963924005.1 Protomyctophum bolini
TGGGAAGTGCTGGGGCAGTTTGGGACAACAGGGCCAAAATGTCACTTTCACAGTCCCAAAGTGCCATTTTCACAGTAAAAAGGCCTGGTTCACTTTGCTTAGCTTAGTCTGTAACTTGAAAACTATGTACCGTATGGCCCTATAAACTGTGTTGGGATGAAAGCTAGCCACTTTGAGCATGTGGGAAGTGCTGGGGCAGTTTGGGACAACAGGGCCAAAATGTCACTTTCACAGTCCCAAAGTGCCATTTTCACAGTAAAAAGGCCTGGTTCACTTTTGCTTAGCTTAGTCTGTAACTTGAAAACTATGTACCGTATGGCCCTATAAACTGTGTTGGGATGAAAGCTAGCCACTTTGAGCATTGTGGCAAGAGCTGGGGCAGTTTGGGACAACAGGACGACAGGGCCAAAATGTCACTTTCACAGTCCCAAAGTGCCATTTTCACAGTAAAAAGGCCTGGTTCACTTTTGCTTAGCTTAGTCTGTAACTTGAAAACTATGTACCGTATGGCCCTATAAACTGTGTTGGGATGAAAGCTAGCCACTTTGAGCAATGTGGGAAGTGCTGGGGCAGTTTGGGACAACAGGGCCAAAATGTCACTTTCACAGTCCCAAAGTGCCATTTTCACAGTAAAAAGGCCTGGTTCACTTTTGCTTAGCTTAGTCTGTAACTTGAAAACTATGTACCGTATGGCCCTATAAACTGTGTTGGGATGAAAGCTAGCCACTTTGAGCAATGTGGGAAGTGCTGGGGCAGTTTGGGACAACAGGGCCAAAATGTCACTTTCACAGTCCCAAAGTGCCATTTTCACAGTAAAAAGGCCTGGTTCACTTTTGCTTAGCTTAGTCTGTAACTTGAAAACTATGTACCGTATGGCCCTATAAACTGTGTTGGGATGAAAGCTAGCCACTTTGAGCAATGTGGGAAGTGCTGGGGCAGTTTGGGACAACAGGGCCAAAATGTCACTTTCACAGTCCCAAAGTGCCATTTTCACAGTAAAAAGGCCTGGTTCACTTTTGCTTAGCTTAGTCTGTAACTTGAAAACTATGTACCGTATGGCCCTATAAACTGTGTTGGGATGAAAGCTAGCCACTTTGAGCAATGTGGGAAGTGCTGGGGCAGTTTGGGACAACAGGGCCAAAATGTCACTTTCACAGTCCCAAAGTGCCGTTTTCACAGTAAAAAAGCAGGTTCACTTTTGCTTAGCTTAGTCTGTAACTTGAAAACTATGTACCGTATGGCCCTATAAACTGTGTTGGGATGAAAGCTAGCCACTTTGAGCAATGTGGGAAGTGCTGGGGCAGTTTGGGACAACAGGGCCAAAATGTCACTTTCACAGTCCCAAAGTGCCATTTTCACAGTAAAAAGGCCTGGTTCACTTTTGCTTAGCTTAGTCTGTAACTTGAAAACTATGTACCGTATGGCCCTATAAACTGTGTTGGGATGAAAGCTAGCCACTTTGAGCAATGTGGGAAGTGCTGGGGCAGTTTGGGACAACAGGGCCAAAATGTCACTTTCACAGTCCCAAAGTGCCATTTTCACAGTAAAAAGGCCTGGTTCACTTTTGCTTAGCTTAGTCTGTAACTTGAAAACTATGTACCGTATGGCCCTATAAACTGTGTTGGGATGAAAGCTAGCCACTTTGAGCAATGTGGGAAGTGCTGGGGCAGTTTGGGACAACAGGGCCAAAATGTCACTTTCACAGTCCCAAAGTGCCATTTTCACAGTAAAAAGGCCTGGTTCACTTTTGCTTAGCTTAGTCTGTAACTTGAAAACTATGTACCGTATGGCCCTATAAACTGTGTTGGGATGAAAGCTAGCCACTTTGAGCAATGTGGGAAGTGCTGGGGCAGTTTGGGACAACAGGGCCAAAATGTCACTTTCACAGTCCCAAAGTGCCGTTTTCACAGTAAAAAAAAAAGATTCATTTTGCTTAGCTTTGTCTGTAACTTGAAAACTATGTACCGTATGGCCCTATAAACTGTGTTGGGATGAAAGCTAGCCACTTTGAGCAATGTGGGAAGTGCTGGGGCGTTTGGGACAACAGGGCCAAAATGTCACTTTCACAGTCCCAAAGTGCCATTTTCACAGTAAAAAGGCCTGGTTCACTTTTGCTTAGCTTAGTCTGTAACTTGAAAACTATGTACCGTATGGCCCTATAAACTGTGTTGGGATGAAAGCTAGCCACTTTGAGCAATGTGGGAAGTGCTGGGGCAGTTTGGGACAACAGGGCCAAAATGTCACTTTCACAGTCCCAAAGTGCCATTTTCACAGTAAAAAGGCCTGGTTCACTTTTGCTTAGCTTAGTCTGTAACTTGAAAACTATGTACCGTATGGCCCTATAAACTGTGTTGGGATGAAAGCTAGCCACTTTGAGCAATGTGGGAAGTGCTGGGGCAGTTTGGGACAACAGGGCCAAAATGTCACTTTCACAGTCCCAAAGTGCCATTTTCACAGTAAAAAGGCCTGGTTCACTTTTGCTTAGCTTAGTCTGTAACTTGAAAACTATGTACCGTATGGCCCTATAAACTGTGTTGGGATGAAAGCTAGCCACTTTGAGCAATGTGGGAAGTGCTGGGGCAGTTTGGGACAACAGGGCCAAAATGTCACTTTCACAGTCCCAAAGTGCCATTTTCACAGTAAAAAGGCCTGGTTCACTTTTGCTTAGCTTAGTCTGTAACTTGAAAACTATGTACCGTATGGCCCTATAAACTGTGTTGGGATGAAAGCTAGCCACTTTGAGCAGTGTGGGAAGTGCTGGGGCAGTTTGGGACAACAGGGCCAAAATGTCACTTTCACAGTCCCAAAGTGCCATTTTCACAGTAAAAAGGCCTGGTTCACTTTTGCTTAGCTTAGTCTGTAACTTGAAAACTATGTACCGTATGGCCCTATAAACTGTGTTGGGATGAAAGCTAGCCACTTTGAGCATTGTGGCAAGAGCTGGGGCAGTTTGGGACAACAGGAACGACAGGGCCAAAATGTCACTTTCACAGTCCCAAAGTGCCATTTTCACAGTAAAAAGGCCTGGTTCACTTTTGCTTAGCTTAGTCTGTAACTTGAAAACTATGTACCGTATGGCCCTATAAACTGTGTTGGGATGAAAGCTAGCCACTTTGAGCAATGTGGGAAGTGCTGGGGCAGTTTGGGACAACAGGGCCAAAATGTCACTTTCACAGTCCCAAAGTGCCATTTTCACAGTAAAAAGGCCTGGTTCACTTTTGCTTAGCTTAGTCTGTAACTTGAAAACTATGTACCGTATGGCCCTATAAACTGTGTTGGGATGAAAGCTAGCCACTTTGAGCAATGTGGGAAGTGCTGGGGCAGTTTGGGACAACAGGGCCAAAATGTCACTTTCACAGTCCCAAAGTGCCATTTTCACAGTAAAAAGGCCTGGTTCACTTTTGCTTAGCTTAGTCTGTAACTTGAAAACTATGTACCGTATGGCCCTATAAACTGTGTTGGGATGAAAGCTAGCCACTTTGAGCAATGTGGGAAGTGCTGGGGCAGTTTGGGACAACAGGGCCAAAATGTCACTTTCACAGTCCCAAAGTGCCGTTTTCACAGTAAAAAAAAAAGATTCATTTTGCTTAGCTTAGTCTGTAACTTGAAAACTATGTACCGTATGGCCCTATAAACTGTGTTGGGATGAAAGCTAGCCACTTTGAGCAATGTGGGAAGTGCTGGGGCAGTTTGGGACAACAGGGCCAAAATGTCACTTTCACAGTCCCAAAGTGCCATTTTCACAGTAAAAAGGCCTGGTTCACTTTTGCTTAGCTTAGTCTGTAACTTGAAAACTATGTACCGTATGGCCCTATAAACTGTGTTGGGATGAAAGCTAGCCACTTTGAGCAGTGTGGGAAGTGCTGGGGCAGTTTGGGACAACAGGGCCAAAATGTCACTTTCACAGTCCCAAAGTGCCATTTTCACAGTAAAAAGGCCTGGTTCACTTTTGCTTAGCTTAGTCTGTAACTTGAAAACTATGTACCGTATGGCCCTATAAACTGTGTTGGGATGAAAGCTAGCCACTTTGAGCATTGTGGCAAGAGCTGGGGCAGTTTGGGACAACAGGGAACGAACAGGGCCAAAATGTCACTTTCACAGTCCCAAAGTGCCATTTTCACAGTAAAAAGGCCTGGTTCACTTTTGCTTAGCTTAGTCTGTAACTTGAAAACTATGTACCGTATGGCCCTATAAACTGTGTTGGGATGAAAGCTAGCCACTTTGAGCAATGTGGGAAGTGCTGGGGCAGTTTGGGACAACAGGGCCAAAATGTCACTTTCACAGTCCCAAAGTGCCATTTTCACAGTAAAAAGGCCTGGTTCACTTTTGCTTAGCTTAGTCTGTAACTTGAAAACTATGTACCGTATGGCCCTATAAACTGTGTTGGGATGAAAGCTAGCCACTTTGAGCAATGTGGGAAGTGCTGGGGCAGTTTGGGACAACAGGGCCAAAATGTCACTTTCACAGTCCCAAAGTGCCATTTTCACAGTAAAAAGGCCTGGTTCACTTTTGCTTAGCTTAGTCTGTAACTTGAAAACTATGTACCGTATGGCCCTATAAACTGTGTTGGGATGAAAGCTAGCCACTTTGAGCAATGTGGGAAGTGCTGGGGCAGTTTGGGACAACAGGGCCAAAATGTCACTTTCACAGTCCCAAAGTGCCGTTTTCACAGTAAAAAAAAAAAGATTCATTTTGCTTAGCTTAGTCTGTAACTTGAAAACTATGTACCGTATGGCCCTATAAACTGTGTTGGGATGAAAGCTAGCCACTTTGAGCAATGTGGGAAGTGCTGGGGCAGTTTGGGACAACAGGGCCAAAATGTCACTTTCACAGTCCCAAAGTGCCATTTTCACAGTAAAAAGGCCTGGTTCACTTTTGCTTAGCTTAGTCTGTAACTTGAAAACTATGTACCGTATGGCCCTATAAACTGTGTTGGGATGAAAGCTAGCCACTTTGAGCAATGTGGGAAGTGCTGGGGCAGTTTGGGACAACAGGGCCAAAATGTCACTTTCACAGTCCCAAAGTGCCATTTTCACAGTAAAAAGGCCTGGTTCACTTTTGCTTAGCTTAGTCTGTAACTTGAAAACTATGTACCGTATGGCCCTATAAACTGTGTTGGGATGAAAGCTAGCCACTTTGAGCAATGTGGGAAGTGCTGGGGCAGTTTGGGACAACAGGGCCAAAATGTCACTTTCACAGTCCCAAAGTGCCATTTTCACAGTAAAAAAAAAACAGATTCATTTTGCTTAGCTTAGTCTGTAACTTGAAAACTATGTACCGTATGGCCCTATAAACTGTGTTGGGATGAAAGCTAGCCACTTTGAGCAATGTGGGAAGTGCTGGGGCAGTTTGGGACAACAGGGCCAAAATGTCACTTTCACAGTCCCAAAGTGCCATTTTCACAGTAAAAAGGCCTGGTTCACTTTTGCTTAGCTTAGTCTGTAACTTGAAAACTATGTACCGTATGGCCCTATAAACTGTGTTGGGATGAAAGCTAGCCACTTTGAGCAATGTGGGAAGTGCTGGGGCAGTTTGGGACAACAGGGCCAAAATGTCACTTTCACAGTCCCAAAGTGCCATTTTCACAGTAAAAAAAACAGATTCATTTTGCTTAGCTTAGTCTGTAACTTGAAAACTATGTACCGTATGGCCCTATAAACTGTGTTGGGATGAAAGCTAGCCACTTTGAGCAATGTGGGAAGTGCTGGGGCAGTTTGGGACAACAGGGCCAAAATGTCACTTTCACAGTCCCAAAGTGCCGTTTTCACAGTAAAAAAAAAAAGATTCATTTTGCTTAGCTTTGTCTGTAACTTGAAAACTATGTACCGTATGGCCCTATAAACTGTGTTGGGATGAAAGCTAGCCACTTTGAGCAATGTGGGAAGTGCTGGGGCAGTTTGGGACAACAGGGCCAAAATGTCAATTTCACAGTCCCAAAGTGCCATTTTCACAGTAAAAAGGCCTGGTTCACTTTTGCTTAGCTTAGTCTGTAACTTGAAAACTATGTACCGTATGGCCCTATAAACTGTGTTGGGATGAAAGCTAGCCACTTTGAGCAATGTGGGAAGTGCTGGGGCAGTTTGGGACAACAGGGCCAAAATGTCACTTTCACAGTCCCAAAGTGCCATTTTCACAGTAAAAAGGCCTGGTTCACTTTTGCTTAGCTTAGTCTGTAACTTGAAAACTATGTACCGTATGGCCCTATAAACTGTGTTGGGATGAAAGCTAGCCACTTTGAGCATTGTGGCAAGAGCTGGGGCAGTTTGGGACAACAGGGAACGAACAGGGCCAAAATGTCACTTTCACAGTCCCAAAGTGCCATTTTCACAGTAAAAAGGCCTGGTTCACTTTTGCTTAGCTTAGTCTGTAACTTGAAAACTATGTACCGTATGGCCCTATAAACTGTGTTGGGATGAAAGCTAGCCACTTTGAGCAATGTGGGAAGTGCTGGGGCAGTTTGGGACAACAGGGCCAAAATGTCACTTTCACAGTCCCAAAGTGCCATTTTCACAGTAAAAAGGCCTGGTTCACTTTTGCTTAGCTTAGTCTGTAACTTGAAAACTATGTACCGTATGGCCCTATAAACTGTGTTGGGATGAAAGCTAGCCACTTTGAGCAATGTGGGAAGTGCTGGGGCAGTTTGGGACAACAGGGCCAAAATGTCACTTTCACAGTCCCAAAGTGCCGTTTTCACAGTAAAAAAAAAAAGATTCATTTTGCTTAGCTTTGTCTGTAACTTGAAAACTATGTACCGTATGGCCCTATAAACTGTGTTGGGATGAAAGCTAGCCACTTTGAGCAATGTGGGAAGTGCTGGGGCAGTTTGGGACAACAGGGCCAAAATGTCACTTTCACAGTCCCAAAGTGCCATTTTCACAGTAAAAAGGCCTGGTTCACTTTTGCTTAGCTTAGTCTGTAACTTGAAAACTATGTACCGTATGGCCCTATAAACTGTGTTGGGATGAAAGCTAGCCACTTTGAGCAGTGTGGGAAGTGCTGGGGCAGTTTGGGACAACAGGGCCAAAATGTCACTTTCACAGTCCCAAAGTGCCATTTTCACAGTAAAAAGGCCTGGTTCACTTTTGCTTAGCTTAGTCTGTAACTTGAAAACTATGTACCGTATGGCCCTATAAACTGTGTTGGGATGAAAGCTAGCCACTTTGAGCATTGTGGCAAGAGCTGGGGCAGTTTGGGACAACAGGGAACGAACAGGGCCAAAATGTCACTTTCACAGTCCCAAAGTGCCATTTTCACAGTAAAAAGGCCTGGTTCACTTTTGCTTAGCTTAGTCTGTAACTTGAAAACTATGTACCGTATGGCCCTATAAACTGTGTTGGGATGAAAGCTAGCCACTTTGAGCAATGTGGGAAGTGCTGGGGCAGTTTGGGACAACAGGGCCAAAATGTCACTTTCACAGTCCCAAAGTGCCATTTTCACAGTAAAAAGGCCTGGTTCACTTTTGCTTAGCTTAGTCTGTAACTTGAAAACTATGTACCGTATGGCCCTATAAACTGTGTTGGGATGAAAGCTAGCCACTTTGAGCAATGTGGGAAGTGCTGGGGCAGTTTGGGACAACAGGGCCAAAATGTCACTTTCACAGTCCCAAAGTGCCATTTTCACAGTAAAAAGGCCTGGTTCACTTTTGCTTAGCTTAGTCTGTAACTTGAAAACTATGTACCGTATGGCCCTATAAACTGTGTTGGGATGAAAGCTAGCCACTTTGAGCAATGTGGGAAGTGCTGGGGCAGTTTGGGACAACAGGGCCAAAATGTCACTTTCACAGTCCCAAAGTGCCATTTTCACAGTAAAAAGGCCTGGTTCACTTTTGCTTAGCTTAGTCTGTAACTTGAAAACTATGTACCGTATGGCCCTATAAACTGTGTTGGGATGAAAGCTAGCCACTTTGAGCAGTGTGGGAAGTGCTGGGGCAGTTTGGGACAACAGGGCCAAAATGTCACTTTCACAGTCCCAAAGTGCCATTTTCACAGTAAAAAGGCCTGGTTCACTTTTGCTTAGCTTAGTCTGTAACTTGAAAACTATGTACCGTATGGCCCTATAAACTGTGTTGGGATGAAAGCTAGCCACTTTGAGCATTGTGGCAAGAGCTGGGGCAGTTTGGGACAACAGGGAACGAACAGGGCCAAAATGTCACTTTCACAGTCCCAAAGTGCCATTTTCACAGTAAAAAGGCCTGGTTCACTTTTGCTTAGCTTAGTCTGTAACTTGAAAACTATGTACCGTATGGCCCTATAAACTGTGTTGGGATGAAAGCTAGCCACTTTGAGCATTGTGGCAAGAGCTGGGGCAGTTTGGGACAACAGGGAACGAACAGGGCCAAAATGTCACTTTCACAGTCCCAAAGTGCCACTTTCACAGTAAAAAGGCCTGGTTCACTTTTGCTTAGCTTAGTCTGTAACTTGAAAACTATGTACCGTATGGCCCTATAAACTGTGTTGGGATGAAAGCTAGCCACTTTGAGCAATGTGGGAAGTGCTGGGGCAGTTTGGGACAACAGGGCCAAAATGTCACTTTCACAGTCCCAAAGTGCCATTTTCACAGTAAAAAGGCCTGGTTCACTTTTGCTTAGCTTAGTCTGTAACTTGAAAACTATGTACCGTATGGCCCTATAAACTGTGTTGGGATGAAAGCTAGCCACTTTGAGCAATGTGGGAAGTGCTGGGGCAGTTTGGGACAACAGGGCCAAAATGTCACTTTCACAGTCCCAAAGTGCCATTTTCACAGTAAAAAGGCCTGGTTCACTTTTGCTTAGCTTAGTCTGTAACTTGAAAACTATGTACCGTATGGCCCTATAAACTGTGTTGGGATGAAAGCTAGCCACTTTGAGCAATGTGGGAAGTGCTGGGGCAGTTTGGGACAACAGGGCCAAAATGTCACTTTCACAGTCCCAAAGTGCCATTTTCACAGTAAAAAGGCCTGGTTCACTTTTGCTTAGCTTAGTCTGTAACTTGAAAACTATGTACCGTATGGCCCTATAAACTGTGTTGGGATGAAAGCTAGCCACTTTGAGCAGTGTGGGAAGTGCTGGGGCAGTTTGGGACAACAGGGCCAAAATGTCACTTTCACAGTCCCAAAGTGCCATTTTCACAGTAAAAAGGCCTGGTTCACTTTTGCTTAGCTTAGTCTGTAACTTGAAAACTATGTACCGTATGGCCCTATAAACTGTGTTGGGATGAAAGCTAGCCACTTTGAGCATTGTGGCAAGAGCTGGGGCAGTTTGGGACAACAGGGAACGAACAGGGCCAAAATGTCACTTTCACAGTCCCAAAGTGCCATTTTCACAGTAAAAAGGCCTGGTTCACTTTTGCTTAGCTTAGTCTGTAACTTGAAAACTATGTACCGTATGGCCCTATAAACTGTGTTGGGATGAAAGCTAGCCACTTTGAGCAATGTGGGAAGTGCTGGGGCAGTTTGGGACAACAGGGCCAAAATGTCACTTTCACAGTCCCAAAGTGCCATTTTCACAGTAAAAAGGCCTGGTTCACTTTTGCTTAGCTTAGTCTGTAACTTGAAAACTATGTACCGTATGGCCCTATAAACTGTGTTGGGATGAAAGCTAGCCACTTTGAGCAATGTGGGAAGTGCTGGGGCAGTTTGGGACAACAGGGCCAAAATGTCACTTTCACAGTCCCAAAGTGCCATTTTCACAGTAAAAAGGCCTGGTTCACTTTTGCTTAGCTTAGTCTGTAACTTGAAAACTATGTACCGTATGGCCCTATAAACTGTGTTGGGATGAAAGCTAGCCACTTTGAGCAATGTGGGAAGTGCTGGGGCAGTTTGGGACAACAGGGCCAAAATGTCACTTTCACAGTCCCAAAGTGCCGTTTTCACAGTAAAAAAAAAAAGATTCATTTTGCTTAGCTTAGTCTGTAACTTGAAAACTATGTACCGTATGGCCCTATAAACTGTGTTGGGATGAAAGCTAGCCACTTTGAGCAATGTGGGAAGTGCTGGGGCAGTTTGGGACAACAGGGCCAAAATGTCACTTTCACAGTCCCAAAGTGCCATTTTCACAGTAAAAAGGCCTGGTTCACTTTTGCTTAGCTTAGTCTGTAACTTGAAAACTATGTACCGTATGGCCCTATAAACTGTGTTGGGATGAAAGCTAGCCACTTTGAGCAATGTGGGAAGTGCTGGGGCAGTTTGGGACAACAGGGCCAAAATGTCACTTTCACAGTCCCAAAGTGCCATTTTCACAGTAAAAAGGCCTGGTTCACTTTTGCTTAGCTTAGTCTGTAACTTGAAAACTATGTACCGTATGGCCCTATAAACTGTGTTGGGATGAAAGCTAGCCACTTTGAGCAGTGTGGGAAGTGCTGGGGCAGTTTGGGACAACAGGGCCAAAATGTCACTTTCACAGTCCCAAAGTGCCATTTTCACAGTAAAAAGGCCTGGTTCACTTTTGCTTAGCTTAGTCTGTAACTTGAAAACTATGTACCGTATGGCCCTATAAACTGTGTTGGGATGAAAGCTAGCCACTTTGAGCATTGTGGCAAGAGCTGGGGCAGTTTGGGACAACAGGGAACGAACAGGGCCAAAATGTCACTTTCACAGTCCCAAAGTGCCATTTTCACAGTAAAAAGGCCTGGTTCACTTTTGCTTAGCTTAGTCTGTAACTTGAAAACTATGTACCGTATGGCCCTATAAACTGTGTTGGGATGAAAGCTAGCCACTTTGAGCAATGTGGGAAGTGCTGGGGCAGTTTGGGACAACAGGGCCAAAATGTCACTTTCACAGTCCCAAAGTGCCATTTTCACAGTAAAAAGGCCTGGTTCACTTTTGCTTAGCTTAGTCTGTAACTTGAAAACTATGTACCGTATGGCCCTATAAACTGTGTTGGGATGAAAGCTAGCCACTTTGAGCAATGTGGGAAGTGCTGGGGCAGTTTGGGACAACAGGGCCAAAATGTCACTTTCACAGTCCCAAAGTGCCATTTTCACAGTAAAAAGGCCTGGTTCACTTTTGCTTAGCTTAGTCTGTAACTTGAAAACTATGTACCGTATGGCCCTATAAACTGTGTTGGGATGAAAGCCAGCCACTTTGAGCATTGTGGCAAGAGCTGGGGCAGTTTGGGACAACAGGGAACGAACAGGGCCAAAATGTCACTTTCACAGTCCCAAAGTGCCATTTTCACAGTAAAAAGGCCTGGTTCACTTTTGCTTAGCTTAGTCTGTAACTTGAAAACTATGTACCGTATGGCCCTATAAACTGTGTTGGGATGAAAGCTAGCCACTTTGAGCAATGTGGGAAGTGCTGGGGCAGTTTGGGACAACAGGGCCAAAATGTCACTTTCACAGTCCCAAAGTGCCATTTTCACAGTAAAAAGGCCTGGTTCACTTTTGCTTAGCTTAGTCTGTAACTTGAAAACTATGTACCGTATGGCCCTATAAACTGTGTTGGGATGAAAGCTAGCCACTTTGAGCAATGTGGGAAGTGCTGGGGCAGTTTGGGACAACAGGGCCAAAATGTCACTTTCACAGTCCCAAAGTGCCATTTTCACAGTAAAAAGGCCTGGTTCACTTTTGCTTAGCTTAGTCTGTAACTTGAAAACTATGTACCGTATGGCCCTATAAACTGTGTTGGGATGAAAGCTAGCCACTTTGAGCAATGTGGGAAGTGCTGGGGCAGTTTGGGACAACAGGGCCAAAATGTCACTTTCACAGTCCCAAAGTGCCATTTTCACAGTAAAAAGGCCTGGTTCACTTTTGCTTAGCTTAGTCTGTAACTTGAAAACTATGTACCGTATGGCCCTATAAACTGTGTTGGGATGAAAGCTAGCCACTTTGAGCAGTGTGGGAAGTGCTGGGGCAGTTTGGGACAACAGGGCCAAAATGTCACTTTCACAGTCCCAAAGTGCCATTTTCACAGTAAAAAGGCCTGGTTCACTTTTGCTTAGCTTAGTCTGTAACTTGAAAACTATGTACCGTATGGCCCTATAAACTGTGTTGGGATGAAAGCTAGCCACTTTGAGCATTGTGGCAAGAGCTGGGGCAGTTTGGGACAACAGGGAACGAACAGGGCCAAAATGTCACTTTCACAGTCCCAAAGTGCCATTTTCACAGTAAAAAGGCCTGGTTCACTTTTGCTTAGCTTAGTCTGTAACTTGAAAACTATGTACCGTATGGCCCTATAAACTGTGTTGGGATGAAAGCTAGCCACTTTGAGCAATGTGGGAAGTGCTGGGGCAGTTTGGGACAACAGGGCCAAAATGTCACTTTCACAGTCCCAAAGTGCCATTTTCACAGTAAAAAGGCCTGGTTCACTTTTGCTTAGCTTAGTCTGTAACTTGAAAACTATGTACCGTATGGCCCTATAAACTGTGTTGGGATGAAAGCTAGCCACTTTGAGCAATGTGGGAAGTGCTGGGGCAGTTTGGGACAACAGGGCCAAAATGTCACTTTCACAGTCCCAAAGTGCCATTTTCACAGTAAAAAGGCCTGGTTCACTTTTGCTTAGCTTAGTCTGTAACTTGAAAACTATGTACCGTATGGCCCTATAAACTGTGTTGGGATGAAAGCTAGCCACTTTGAGCAATGTGGGAAGTGCTGGGGCAGTTTGGGACAACAGGGCCAAAATGTCACTTTCACAGTCCCAAAGTGCCATTTTCACAGTAAAAAGGCCTGGTTCACTTTTGCTTAGCTTAGTCTGTAACTTGAAAACTATGTACCGTATGGCCCTATAAACTGTGTTGGGATGAAAGCTAGCCACTTTGAGCAGTGTGGGAAGTGCTGGGGCAGTTTGGGACAACAGGGCCAAAATGTCACTTTCACAGTCCCAAAGTGCCATTTTCACAGTAAAAAGGCCTGGTTCACTTTTGCTTAGCTTAGTCTGTAACTTGAAAACTATGTACCGTATGGCCCTATAAACTGTGTTGGGATGAAAGCTAGCCACTTTGAGCATTGTGGCAAGAGCTGGGGCAGTGTTTGGGACAACAGGGAACGAACAGGGCCAAAATGTCACTTTCACAGTCCCAAAGTGCCATTTTCACAGTAAAAAGGCCTGGTTCACTTTTGCTTAGCTTAGTCTGTAACTTGAAAACTATGTACCGTATGGCCCTATAAACTGTGTTGGGATGAAAGCTAGCCACTTTGAGCATTGTGGCAAGAGCTGGGGCAGTTTGGGACAACAGGGAACGAACAGGGCAAAATGTCACTTTCACAGTCCCAAAGTGCCATTTTCACAGTAAAAAGGCCTGGTTCACTTTTGCTTAGCTTAGTCTGTAACTTGAAAACTATGTACCGTATGGCCCTATAAACTGTGTTGGGATGAAAGCTAGCCACTTTGAGCAATGTGGGAAGTGCTGGGCAGTTTGGGACAACAGGGCCAAAATGTCACTTTCACAGTCCCAAAGTGCCATTTTCACAGTAAAAAGGCCTGGTTCACTTTTGCTTAGCTTAGTCTGTAACTTGAAAACTATGTACCGTATGGCCCTATAAACTGTGTTGGGATGAAAGCTAGCCACTTTGAGCAATGTGGGAAGTGCTGGGGCAGTTTGGGACAACAGGGCCAAAATGTCACTTTCACAGTCCCAAAGTGCCATTTTCACAGTAAAAAGGCCTGGTTCACTTTTGCTTAGCTTAGTCTGTAACTTGAAAACTATGTACCGTATGGCCCTATAAACTGTGTTGGGATGAAAGCTAGCCACTTTGAGCAATGTGGGAAGTGCTGGGGCAGTTTGGGACAACAGGGCCAAAATGTCACTTTCACAGTCCCAAAGTGCCATTTTCACAGTAAAAAGGCCTGGTTCACTTTTGCTTAGCTTAGTCTGTAACTTGAAAACTATGTACCGTATGGCCCTATAAACTGTGTTGGGATGAAAGCTAGCCACTTTGAGCAGTGTGGGAAGTGCTGGGGCAGTTTGGGACAACAGGGCCAAAATGTCACTTTCACAGTCCCAAAGTGCCATTTTCACAGTAAAAAGGCCTGGTTCACTTTTGCTTAGCTTAGTCTGTAACTTGAAAACTATGTACCGTATGGCCCTATAAACTGTGTTGGGATGAAAGCTAGCCACTTTGAGCATTGTGGCAAGAGCTGGGGCAGTTTGGGACAACAGGGAACGAACAGGGCCAAAATGTCACTTTCACAGTCCCAAAGTGCCATTTTCACAGTAAAAAGGCCTGGTTCACTTTTGCTTAGCTTAGTCTGTAACTTGAAAACTATGTACCGTATGGCCCTATAAACTGTGTTGGGATGAAAGCTAGCCACTTTGAGCAATGTGGGAAGTGCTGGGGCAGTTTGGGACAACAGGGCCAAAATGTCACTTTCACAGTCCCAAAGTGCCATTTTCACAGTAAAAAGGCCTGGTTCACTTTTGCTTAGCTTAGTCTGTAACTTGAAAACTATGTACCGTATGGCCCTATAAACTGTGTTGGGATGAAAGCTAGCCACTTTGAGCAATGTGGGAAGTGCTGGGGCAGTTTGGGACAACAGGGCCAAAATGTCACTTTCACAGTCCCAAAGTGCCATTTTCACAGTAAAAAGGCCTGGTTCACTTTTGCTTAGCTTAGTCTGTAACTTGAAAACTATGTACCGTATGGCCCTATAAACTGTGTTGGGATGAAAGCTAGCCACTTTGAGCAATGTGGGAAGTGCTGGGGCAGTTTGGGACAACAGGGCCAAAATGTCACTTTCACAGTCCCAAAGTGCCGTTTTCACAGTAAAAAAAAAAAGATTCATTTTGCTTAGCTTAGTCTGTAACTTGAAAACTATGTACCGTATGGCCCTATAAACTGTGTTGGGATGAAAGCTAGCCACTTTGAGCAATGTGGGAAGTGCTGGGGCAGTTTGGGACAACAGGGCCAAAATGTCACTTTCACAGTCCCAAAGTGCCATTTTCACAGTAAAAAGGCCTGGTTCACTTTTGCTTAGCTTAGTCTGTAACTTGAAAACTATGTACCGTATGGCCCTATAAACTGTGTTGGGATGAAAGCTAGCCACTTTGAGCAATGTGGGAAGTGCTGGGGCAGTTTGGGACAACAGGGCCAAAATGTCACTTTCACAGTCCCAAAGTGCCATTTTCACAGTAAAAAGGCCTGGTTCACTTTTGCTTAGCTTAGTCTGTAACTTGAAAACTATGTACCGTATGGCCCTATAAACTGTGTTGGGATGAAAGCTAGCCACTTTGAGCAGTGTGGGAAGTGCTGGGGCAGTTTGGGACAACAGGGCCAAAATGTCACTTTCACAGTCCCAAAGTGCCATTTTCACAGTAAAAAGGCCTGGTTCACTTTTGCTTAGCTTAGTCTGTAACTTGAAAACTATGTACCGTATGGCCCTATAAACTGTGTTGGGATGAAAGCTAGCCACTTTGAGCATTGTGGCAAGAGCTGGGGCAGTTTGGGACAACAGGGAACGAACAGGGCCAAAATGTCACTTTCACAGTCCCAAAGTGCCATTTTCACAGTAAAAAGGCCTGGTTCACTTTTGCTTAGCTTAGTCTGTAACTTGAAAACTATGTACCGTATGGCCCTATAAACTGTGTTGGGATGAAAGCTAGCCACTTTGAGCAATGTGGGAAGTGCTGGGGCAGTTTGGGACAACAGGGCCAAAATGTCACTTTCACAGTCCCAAAGTGCCATTTTCACAGTAAAAAGGCCTGGTTCACTTTTGCTTAGCTTAGTCTGTAACTTGAAAACTATGTACCGTATGGCCCTATAAACTGTGTTGGGATGAAAGCTAGCCACTTTGAGCAATGTGGGAAGTGCTGGGGCAGTTTGGGACAACAGGGCCAAAATGTCACTTTCACAGTCCCAAAGTGCCATTTTCACAGTAAAAAGGCCTGGTTCACTTTTGCTTAGCTTAGTCTGTAACTTGAAAACTATGTACCGTATGGCCCTATAAACTGTGTTGGGATGAAAGCCAGCCACTTTGAGCATTGTGGCAAGAGCTGGGGCAGTTTGGGACAACAGGGAACGAACAGGGCCAAAATGTCACTTTCACAGTCCCAAAGTGCCATTTTCACAGTAAAAAGGCCTGGTTCACTTTTGCTTAGCTTATTCTGTAACTTGAAAACTATGTACCGTATGGCCCTATAAACTGTGTTGGGATGAAAGCTAGCCACTTTGAGCAATGTGGGAAGTGCTGGGGCAGTTTGGGACAACAGGGCCAAAATGTCACTTTCACAGTCCCAAAGTGCCATTTTCACAGTAAAAAGGCCTGGTTCACTTTTGCTTAGCTTAGTCTGTAACTTGAAAACTATGTACCGTATGGCCCTATAAACTGTGTTGGGATGAAAGCTAGCCACTTTGAGCAATGTGGGAAGTGCTGGGGCAGTTTGGGACAACAGGGCCAAAATGTCACTTTCACAGTCCCAAAGTGCCATTTTCACAGTAAAAAGGCCTGGTTCACTTTTGCTTAGCTTAGTCTGTAACTTGAAAACTATGTACCGTATGGCCCTATAAACTGTGTTGGGATGAAAGCTAGCCACTTTGAGCAATGT
This sequence comes from Protomyctophum bolini, assembly GCF_963924005.1. Classification (NCBI taxonomy): domain Eukaryota; kingdom Metazoa; phylum Chordata; class Actinopteri; order Myctophiformes; family Myctophidae; genus Protomyctophum; species Protomyctophum bolini. The sequence continues at coordinate 16,454 of NW_027665822.1, forward strand.
GGGAAGTGCTGGGGCAGTTTGGGACAACAGGGCCAAAATGTCACTTTCACAGTCCCAAAGTGCCATTTTCACAGTAAAAAGGCCTGGTTCACTTTTGCTTAGCTTAGTCTGTAACTTGAAAACTATGTACCGTATGGCCCTATAAACTGTGTTGGGATGAAAGCTAGCCACTTTGAGCAATGTGGGAAGTGCTGGGGCAGTTTGGGACAACAGGGCCAAAATGTCACTTTCACAGTCCCAAAGTGCCGTTTTCACAGTAAAAAAAAAAGATTCATTTTGCTTAGCTTAGTCTGTAACTTGAAAACTATGTACCGTATGGCCCTATAAACTGTGTTGGGATGAAAGCTAGCCACTTTGAGCAATGTGGGAAGTGCTAGGGCAGTTTGGGACAACAGGGCCAAAATGTCACTTTCACAGTCCCAAAGTGCCATTTTCACAGTAAAAAGGCCTGGTTCACTTTTGCTTAGCTTAGTCTGTAACTTGAAAACTATGTACCGTATGGCCCTATAAACTGTGTTGGGATGAAAGCTAGCCACTTTGAGCAATGTGGGAAGTGCTGGGGCAGTTTGGGACAACAGGGCCAAAATGTCACTTTCACAGTCCCAAAGTGCCGTTTTCACAGTAAAAAAAAAAGATTCATTTTGCTTAGCTTAGTCTGTAACTTGAAAACTATGTACCGTATGGCCCTATAAACTGTGTTGGGATGAAAGCTAGCCACTTTGAGCAATGTGGGAAGTGCTGGGGCAGTTTGGGACAACAGGGCCAAAATGTCACTTTCACAGTCCCAAAGTGCCATTTTCACAGTAAAAAGGCCTGGTTCACTTTTGCTTAGCTTAGTCTGTAACTTGAAAACTATGTACCGTATGGCCCTATAAACTGTGTTGGGATGAAAGCTAGCCACTTTGAGCAATGTGGGAAGTGCTGGGGCAGTTTGGGACAACAGGGCCAAAATGTCACTTTCACAGTCCCAAAGTGCCATTTTCACAGTAAAAAAAACAGATTCATTTTGCTTAGCTTAGTCTGTAACTTGAAAACTATGTACCGTATGGCCCTATAAACTGTGTTGGATGAAAGCTAGCCACTTTGAGCAATGTGGGAAGTGCTGGGGCAGTTTGGGACAACAGGGCCAAAATGTCACTTTCACAGTCCCAAAGTGCCGTTTTCACAGTAAAAAAAAAAAGATTCATTTTGCTTAGCTTTGTCTGTAACTTGAAAACTATGTACCGTATGGCCCTATAAACTGTGTTGGGATGAAAGCTAGCCACTTTGAGCAATGTGGGAAGTGCTGGGGCAGTTTGGGACAACAGGGCCAAAATGTCACTTTCACAGTCCCAAAGTGCCATTTTCACAGTAAAAAGGCCTGGTTCACTTTTGCTTAGCTTAGTCTGTAACTTGAAAACTATGTACCGTATGGCCCTATAAACTGTGTTGGGATGAAAGCTAGCCACTTTGAGCAATGTGGGAAGTGCTGGGGCAGTTTGGGACAACAGGGCCAAAATGTCACTTTCACAGTCCCAAAGTGCCATTTTCACAGTAAAAAGGCCTGGTTCACTTTTGCTTAGCTTAGTCTGTAACTTGAAAACTATGTACCGTATGGCCCTATAAACTGTGTTGGGATGAAAGCTAGCCACTTTGAGCATTGTGGCAAGAGCTGGGGCAGTTTGGGACAACAGGGAACGAACAGGGCCAAAATGTCACTTTCACAGTCCCAAAGTGCCATTTTCACAGTAAAAAGGCCTGGTTCACTTTTGCTTAGCTTAGTCTGTAACTTGAAAACTATGTACCGTATGGCCCTATAAACTGTGTTGGGATGAAAGCTAGCCACTTTGAGCAATGTGGGAAGTGCTGGGGCAGTTTGGGACAACAGGGCCAAAATGTCACTTTCACAGTCCCAAAGTGCCATTTTCACAGTAAAAAGGCCTGGTTCACTTTTGCTTAGCTTAGTCTGTAACTTGAAAACTATGTACCGTATGGCCCTATAAACTGTGTTGGGATGAAAGCTAGCCACTTTGAGCAATGTGGGAAGTGCTGGGGCAGTTTGGGACAACAGGGCCAAAATGTCACTTTCACAGTCCCAAAGTGCCATTTTCACAGTAAAAAGGCCTGGTTCACTTTTGCTTAGCTTAGTCTGTAACTTGAAAACTATGTACCGTATGGCCCTATAAACTGTGTTGGGATGAAAGCTAGCCACTTTGAGCAATGTGGGAAGTGCTGGGGCAGTTTGGGACAACAGGGCCAAAATGTCACTTTCACAGTCCCAAAGTGCCATTTTCACAGTAAAAAGGCCTGGTTCACTTTTGCTTAGCTTAGTCTGTAACTTGAAAACTATGTACCGTATGGCCCTATAAACTGTGTTGGGATGAAAGCTAGCCACTTTGAGCAATGTGGGAAGTGCTGGGGCAGTTTGGGACAACAGGGCCAAAATGTCACTTTCACAGTCCCAAAGTGCCATTTTCACAGTAAAAAGGCCTGGTTCACTTTTGCTTAGCTTAGTCTGTAACTTGAAAACTATGTACCGTATGGCCCTATAAACTGTGTTGGGATGAAAGCTAGCCACTTTGAGCAATGTGGGAAGTGCTGGGGCAGTTTGGGACAACAGGGCCAAAATGTCACTTTCACAGTCCCAAAGTGCCATTTTCACAGTAAAAAAAAACAGATTCATTTTGCTTAGCTTAGTCTGTAACTTGAAAACTATGTACCGTATGGCCCTATAAACTGTGTTGGGATGAAAGCTAGCCACTTTGAGCAATGTGGGAAGTGCTGGGGCAGTTTGGGACAACAGGGCCAAAATGTCACTTTCACAGTCCCAAAGTGCCGTTTTCACAGTAAAAAAAAAAAGATTCATTTTGCTTAGCTTTGTCTGTAACTTGAAAACTATGTACCGTATGGCCCTATAAACTGTGTTGGGATGAAAGCTAGCCACTTTGAGCAATGTGGGAAGTGCTGGGGCAGTTTGGGACAACAGGGCCAAAATGTCACTTTCACAGTCCCAAAGTGCCATTTTCACAGTAAAAAGGCCTGGTTCACTTTTGCTTAGCTTAGTCTGTAACTTGAAAACTATGTACCGTATGGCCCTATAAACTGTGTTGGGATGAAAGCTAGCCACTTTGAGCAATGTGGGAAGTGCTGGGGCAGTTTGGGACAACAGGGCCAAAATGTCACTTTCACAGTCCCAAAGTGCCATTTTCACAGTAAAAAGGCCTGGTTCACTTTTGCTTAGCTTAGTCTGTAACTTGAAAACTATGTACCGTATGGCCCTATAAACTGTGTTGGGATGAAAGCTAGCCACTTTGAGCAATGTGGGAAGTGCTGGGGCAGTTTGGGACAACAGGGCCAAAATGTCACTTTCACAGTCCCAAAGTGCCATTTTCACAGTAAACAGGCCTGGTTCACTTTTGCTTAGCTTAGTCTGTAACTTGAAAACTATGTACCGTATGGCCCTATAAACTGTGTTGGGATGAAAGCTAGCCACTTTGAGCAATGTGGGAAGTGCTGGGGCAGTTTGGGACAACAGGGCCAAAATGTCACTTTCACAGTCCCAAAGTGCCATTTTCACAGTAAAAAAAAACAGATTCATTTTGCTTAGCTTAGTCTGTAACTTGAAAACTATGTACCGTATGGCCCTATAAACTGTGTTGGGATGAAAGCTAGCCACTTTGAGCAATGTGGGAAGTGCTGGGGCAGTTTGGGACAACAGGGCCAAAATGTCACTTTCACAGTCCCAAAGTGCCGTTTTCACAGTAAAAAAAAAAAGATTCATTTTGCTTAGCTTTGTCTGTAACTTGAAAACTATGTACCGTATGGCCCTATAAACTGTGTTGGGATGAAAGCTAGCCACTTTGAGCAATGTGGGAAGTGCTGGGGCAGTTTGGGACAACAGGGCCAAAATGTCACTTTCACAGTCCCAAAGTGCCATTTTCACAGTAAAAAGGCCTGGTTCACTTTTGCTTAGCTTAGTCTGTAACTTGAAAACTATGTACCGTATGGCCCTATAAACTGTGTTGGGATGAAAGCTAGCCACTTTGAGCAATGTGGGAAGTGCTGGGGCAGTTTGGGACAACAGGGCCAAAATGTCACTTTCACAGTCCCAAAGTGCCATTTTCACAGTAAAAAGGCCTGGTTCACTTTTGCTTAGCTTAGTCTGTAACTTGAAAACTATGTACCGTATGGCCCTATAAACTGTGTTGGGATGAAAGCTAGCCACTTTGAGCATTGTGGCAAGAGCTGGGGCAGTTTGGGACAACAGGGAACGAACAGGGCCAAAATGTCACTTTCACAGTCCCAAAGTGCCATTTTCACAGTAAAAAGGCCTGGTTCACTTTTGCTTAGCTTAGTCTGTAACTTGAAAACTATGTACCGTATGGCCCTATAAACTGTGTTGGGATGAAAGCTAGCCACTTTGAGCAATGTGGGAAGTGCTGGGGCAGTTTGGGACAACAGGGCCAAAATGTCACTTTCACAGTCCCAAAGTGCCATTTTCACAGTAAAAAGGCCTGGTTCACTTTTGCTTAGCTTAGTCTGTAACTTGAAAACTATGTACCGTATGGCCCTATAAACTGTGTTGGGATGAAAGCTAGCCACTTTGAGCAATGTGGGAAGTGCTGGGGCAGTTTGGGACAACAGGGCCAAAATGTCACTTTCACAGTCCCAAAGTGCCATTTTCACAGTAAAAAGGCCTGGTTCACTTTTGCTTAGCTTAGTCTGTAACTTGAAAACTATGTACCGTATGGCCCTATAAACTGTGTTGGGATGAAAGCTAGCCACTTTGAGCAATGTGGGAAGTGCTGGGGCAGTTTGGGACAACAGGGCCAAAATGTCACTTTCACAGTCCCAAAGTGCCATTTTCACAGTAAAAATAAACAGATTCATTTTGCTTAGCTTAGTCTGTAACTTGAAAACTATGTACCGTATGGCCCTATAAACTGTGTTGGGATGAAAGCTAGCCACTTTGAGCAATGTGGGAAGTGCTGGGGCAGTTTGGGACAACAGGGCCAAAATGTCACTTTCACAGTCCCAAAGTGCCATTTTCACAGTAAAAAAAAACAGATTCATTTTGCTTAGCTTAGTCTGTAACTTGAAAACTATGTACCGTATGGCCCTATAAACTGTGTTGGGATGAAAGCTAGCCACTTTGAGCAATGTGGGAAGTGCTGGGGCAGTTTGGGACAACAGGGCCAAAATGTCACTTTCACAGTCCCAAAGTGCCATTTTCACAGTAAAAAGGCCTGGTTCACTTTTGCTTAGCTTAGTCTGTAACTTGAAAACTATGTACCGTATGGCCCTATAAACTGTGTTGGGATGAAAGCTAGCCACTTTGAGCAATGTGGGAAGTGCTGGGGCAGTTTGGGACAACAGGGCCAAAATGTCACTTTCACAGTCCCAAAGTGCCATTTTCACAGTAAAAAAAAACAGATTCATTTTGCTTAGCTTAGTCTGTAACTTGAAAACTATGTACCGTATGGCCCTATAAACTGTGTTGGGATGAAAGCTAGCCACTTTGAGCAATGTGGGAAGTGCTGGGGCAGTTTGGGACAACAGGGCCAAAATGTCACTTTCACAGTCCCAAAATGCCATTTTCACAGTAAAAAGGCCTGGTTCACTTTTGCTTAGCTTAGTCTGTAACTTGAAAACTATGTACCGTATGGCCCTATAAACTGTGTTGGGATGAAAGCTAGCCACTTTGAGCATTGTGGCAAGAGCTGGGGCAGTTTGGGACAACAGGGATCGAACAGGGCCAAAATGTCACTTTCACAGTCCCAAAGTGCCATTTTCACAGTAAAAAAAAAAAGATTAATTTTGCTTAGCTTAGTCTGTAACTTGAAAACTATGTACCGTATGGCCCTATAAACTGTGTTGGGATGAAAGCTAGCCACTTTGAGCAATGTGGGAAGTGCTGGGGCAGTTTGGGACAACAGGGCCAAAATGTCACTTTCACAGTCCCAAAGTGCCATTTTCACAGTAAAAAGGCCTGGTTCACTTTTGCTTAGCTTAGTCTGTAACTTGAAAACTATGTACCGTATGGCCCTATAAACTGTGTTGGGATGAAAGCTAGCCACTTTGAGCAATGTGGGAAGTGCTGGGGCAGTTTGGGACAACAGGGCCAAAATGTCACTTTCACAGTCCCAAAGTGCCATTTTCACAGTAAAAAGGCCTGGTTCACTTTTGCTTAGCTTAGTCTGTAACTTGAAAACTATGTACCGTATGGCCCTATAAACTGTGTTGGGATGAAAGCTAGCCACTTTGAGCAATGTGGGAAGTGCTGGGGCAGTTTGGGACAACAGGGCCAAAATGTCACTTTCACAGTCCCAAAGTGCCATTTTCACAGTAAAAAGGCCTGGTTCACTTTTGCTTAGCTTAGTCTGTAACTTGAAAACTATGTACCGTATGGCCCTATAAACTGTGTTGGGATGAAAGCTAGCCACTTTGAGCAATGTGGGAAGTGCTGGGGCAGTTTGGGACAACAGGGCCAAAATGTCACTTTCACAGTCCCAAAGTGCCATTTTCACAGTAAAAAGGCCTGGTTCACTTTTGCTTAGCTTAGTCTGTAACTTGAAAACTATGTACCGTATGGCCCTATAAACTGTGTTGGGATGAAAGCTAGCCACTTTGAGCATTGTGGCAAGAGCTGGGGCAGTTTGGGACAACAGGGAACGAACAGGGCCAAAATGTCACTTTCACAGTCCCAAAGTGCCATTTTCACAGTAAAAAGGCCTGGTTCACTTTTGCTTAGCTTAGTCTGTAACTTGAAAACTATGTACCGTATGGCCCTATAAACTGTGTTGGGATGAAAGCTAGCCACTTTGAGCAATGTGGGAAGTGCTGGGGCAGTTTGGGACAACAGGGCCAAAATGTCACTTTCACAGTCCCAAAGTGCCATTTTCACAGTAAAAAGGCCTGGTTCACTTTTGCTTAGCTTAGTCTGTAACTTGAAAACTATGTACCGTATGGCCCTATAAACTGTGTTGGGATGAAAGCTAGCCACTTTGAGCAATGTGGGAAGTGCTGGGGCAGTTTGGGACAACAGGGCCAAAATGTCACTTTCACAGTCCCAAAGTGCCATTTTCACAGTAAAAAGGCCTGGTTCACTTTTGCTTAGCTTAGTCTGTAACTTGAAAACTATGTACCGTATGGCCCTATAAACTGTGTTGGGATGAAAGCTAGCCACTTTGAGCAATGTGGGAAGTGCTGGGGCAGTTTGGGACAACAGGGCCAAAATGTCACTTTCACAGTCCCAAAGTGCCATTTTCACAGTAAAAAGGCCTGGTTCACTTTTGCTTAGCTTAGTCTGTAACTTGAAAACTATGTACCGTATGGCCCTATAAACTGTGTTGGGATGAAAGCTAGCCACTTTGAGCAATGTGGGAAGTGCTGGGGCAGTTTGGGACAACAGGGCCAAAATGTCACTTTCACAGTCCCAAAGTGCCATTTTCACAGTAAAAAGGCCTGGTTCACTTTTGCTTAGCTTAGTCTGTAACTTGAAAACTATGTACCGTATGGCCCTATAAACTGTGTTGGGATGAAAGCTAGCCACTTTGAGCAATGTGGGAAGTGCTGGGGCAGTTTGGGACAACAGGGCCAAAATGTCACTTTCACAGTCCCAAAGTGCCATTTTCACAGTAAAAAGGCCTGGTTCACTTTTGCTTAGCTTAGTCTGTAACTTGAAAACTATGTACCGTATGGCCCTATAAACTGTGTTGGGATGAAAGCTAGCCACTTTGAGCAATGTGGGAAGTGCTGGGGCAGTTTGGGACAACAGGGCCAAAATGTCACTTTCACAGTCCCAAAGTGCCATTTTCACAGTAAAAAGGCCTGGTTCACTTTTGCTTAGCTTAGTCTGTAACTTGAAAACTATGTACCGTATGGCCCTATAAACTGTGTTGGGATGAAAGCTAGCCACTTTGAGCAGTGTGGGAAGTGCTGGGGCAGTTTGGGACAACAGGGCCAAAATGTCACTTTCACAGTCCCAAAGTGCCATTTTCACAGTAAAAAGGCCTGGTTCACTTTTGCTTAGCTTAGTCTGTAACTTGAAAACTATGTACCGTATGGCCCTATAAACTGTGTTGGGATGAAAGCTAGCCACTTTGAGCATTGTGGCAAGAGCTGGGGCAGTTTGGGACAACAGGGAACGAACAGGGCCAAAATGTCACTTTCACAGTCCCAAAGTGCCATTTTCACAGTAAAAAGGCCTGGTTCACTTTTGCTTAGCTTAGTCTGTAACTTGAAAACTATGTACCGTATGGCCCTATAAACTGTGTTGGGATGAAAGCTAGCCACTTTGAGCAATGTGGGAAGTGCTGGGGCAGTTTGGGACAACAGGGCCAAAATGTCACTTTCACAGTCCCAAAGTGCCATTTTCACAGTAAAAAGGCCTGGTTCACTTTTGCTTAGCTTAGTCTGTAACTTGAAAACTATGTACCGTATGGCCCTATAAACTGTGTTGGGATGAAAGCTAGCCACTTTGAGCAATGTGGGAAGTGCTGGGGCAGTTTGGGACAACAGGGCCAAAATGTCACTTTCACAGTCCCAAAGTGCCATTTTCACAGTAAAAAGGCCTGGTTCACTTTTGCTTAGCTTAGTCTGTAACTTGAAAACTATGTACCGTATGGCCCTATAAACTGTGTTGGGATGAAAGCTAGCCACTTTGAGCAATGTGGGAAGTGCTGGGGCAGTTTGGGACAACAGGGCCAAAATGTCACTTTCACAGTCCCAAAGTGCCGTTTTCACAGTAAAAAAAAAAAGATTCATTTTGCTTAGCTTAGTCTGTAACTTGAAAACTATGTACCGTATGGCCCTATAAACTGTGTTGGGATGAAAGCTAGCCACTTTGAGCAATGTGGGAAGTGCTGGGGCAGTTTGGGACAACAGGGCCAAAATGTCACTTTCACAGTCCCAAAGTGCCATTTTCACAGTAAAAAGGCCTGGTTCACTTTTGCTTAGCTTAGTCTGTAACTTGAAAACTATGTACCGTATGGCCCTATAAACTGTGTTGGGATGAAAGCTAGCCACTTTGAGCAATGTGGGAAGTGCTGGGGCAGTTTGGGACAACAGGGCCAAAATGTCACTTTCACAGTCCCAAAGTGCCATTTTCACAGTAAAAAAAAACAGATTCATTTTGCTTAGCTTAGTCTGTAACTTGAAAACTATGTACCGTATGGCCCTATAAACTGTGTTGGGATGAAAGCTAGCCACTTTGAGCAATGTGGGAAGTGCTGGGGCAGTTTGGGACAACAGGGCCAAAATGTCACTTTCACAGTCCCAAAGTGCCATTTTCACAGTAAAAAGGCCTGGTTCACTTTTGCTTAGCTTAGTCTGTAACTTGAAAACTATGTACCGTATGGCCCTATAAACTGTGTTGGGATGAAAGCTAGCCACTTTGAGCAATGTGGGAAGTGCTGGGGCAGTTTGGGACAACAGGGCCAAAATGTCACTTTCACAGTCCCAAAGTGCCATTTTCACAGTAAAAAAAAACAGATTCATTTTGCTTAGCTTAGTCTGTAACTTGAAAACTATGTACCGTATGGCCCTATAAACTGTGTTGGGATGAAAGCTAGCCACTTTGAGCAATGTGGGAAGTGCTGGGGCAGTTTGGGACAACAGGGCCAAAATGTCACTTTCACAGTCCCAAAGTGCCGTTTTCACAGTAAAAAAAAAAAGATTCATTTTGCTTAGCTTTGTCTGTAACTTGAAAACTATGTACCGTATGGCCCTATAAACTGTGTTGGGATGAAAGCTAGCCACTTTGAGCAATGTGGGAAGTGCTGGGGCAGTTTGGGACAACAGGGCCAAAATGTCACTTTCACAGTCCCAAAGTGCCATTTTCACAGTAAAAAGGCCTGGTTCACTTTTGCTTAGCTTAGTCTGTAACTTGAAAACTATGTACCGTATGGCCCTATAAACTGTGTTGGGATGAAAGCTAGCCACTTTGAGCAATGTGGGAAGTGCTGGGGCAGTTTGGGACAACAGGGCCAAAATGTCACTTTCACAGTCCCAAAGTGCCATTTTCACAGTAAAAAGGCCTGGTTCACTTTTGCTTAGCTTAGTCTGTAACTTGAAAACTATGTACCGTATGGCCCTATAAACTGTGTTGGGATGAAAGCTAGCCACTTTGAGCATTGTGGCAAGAGCTGGGGCAGTTTGGGACAACAGGGAACGAACAGGGCCAAAATGTCACTTTCACAGTCCCAAAGTGCCATTTTCACAGTAAAAAGGCCTGGTTCACTTTTGCTTAGCTTAGTCTGTAACTTGAAAACTATGTACCGTATGGCCCTATAAACTGTGTTGGGATGAAAGCTAGCCACTTTGAGCAATGTGGGAAGTGCTGGGGCAGTTTGGGACAACAGGGCCAAAATGTCACTTTCACAGTCCCAAAGTGCCATTTTCACAGTAAAAAAAAACAGATTCATTTTGCTTAGCTTAGTCTGTAACTTGAAAACTATGTACCGTATGGCCCTATAAACTGTGTTGGGATGAAAGCTAGCCACTTTGAGCAATGTGGGAAGTGCTGGGGCAGTTTGGGACAACAGGGCCAAAATGTCACTTTCACAGTCCCAAAGTGCCGTTTTCACAGTAAAAAAAAAAAGATTCATTTTGCTTAGCTTTGTCTGTAACTTGAAAACTATGTACCGTATGGCCCTATAAACTGTGTTGGGATGAAAGCTAGCCACTTTGAGCAATGTGGGAAGTGCTGGGGCAGTTTGGGACAACAGGGCCAAAATGTCACTTTCACAGTCCCAAAGTGCCATTTTCACAGTAAAAAGGCCTGGTTCACTTTTGCTTAGCTTAGTCTGTAACTTGAAAACTATGTACCGTATGGCCCTATAAACTGTGTTGGGATGAAAGCTAGCCACTTTGAGCAATGTGGGAAGTGCTGGGGCAGTTTGGGACAACAGGGCCAAAATGTCACTTTCACAGTCCCAAAGTGCCATTTTCACAGTAAAAAGGCCTGGTTCACTTTTGCTTAGCTTAGTCTGTAACTTGAAAACTATGTACCGTATGGCCCTATAAACTGTGTTGGGATGAAAGCTAGCCACTTTGAGCATTGTGGCAAGAGCTGGGGCAGTTTGGGACAACAGGGAACGAACAGGGCCAAAATGTCACTTTCACAGTCCCAAAGTGCCATTTTCACAGTAAAAAGGCCTGGTTCACTTTTGCTTAGCTTAGTCTGTAACTTGAAAACTATGTACCGTATGGCCCTATAAACTGTGTTGGGATGAAAGCTAGCCACTTTGAGCAATGTGGGAAGTGCTGGGGCAGTTTGGGACAACAGGGCCAAAATGTCACTTTCACAGTCCCAAAGTGCCATTTTTACAGTAAAAAGGCCTGGTTCACTTTTGCTTAGCTTAGTCTGTAACTTGAAAACTATGTACCGTATGGCCCTATAAACTGTGTTGGGATGAAAGCTAGCCACTTTGAGCAATGTGGGAAGTGCTGGGGCAGTTTGGGACAACAGGGCCAAAATGTCACTTTCACAGTCCCAAAGTGCCATTTTCACAGTAAAAAGGCCTGGTTCACTTTTGCTTAGCTTAGTCTGTAACTTGAAAACTATGTACCGTATGGCCCTATAAACTGTGTTGGGATGAAAGCTAGCCACTTTGAGCAATGTGGGAAGTGCTGGGGCAGTTTGGGACAACAGGGCCAAAATGTCACTTTCACAGTCCCAAAGTGCCATTTTCACAGTAAAAAGGCCTGGTTCACTTTTGCTTAGCTTAGTCTGTAACTTGAAAACTATGTACCGTATGGCCCTATAAACTGTGTTGGGATGAAAGCTAGCCACTTTGAGCAATGTGGGAAGTGCTGGGGCAGTTTGGGACAACAGGGCCAAAATGTCACTTTCACAGTCCCAAAGTGCCGTTTTCACAGTAAAAAAAAAAGATTCATTTTGCTTAGCTTAGTCTGTAACTTGAAAACTATGTACCGTATGGCCCTATAAACTGTGTTGGGATGAAAGCTAGCCACTTTGAGCAATGTGGGAAGTGCTGGGGCAGTTTGGGACAACAGGGCCAAAATGTCACTTTCACAGTCCCAAAGTGCCATTTTCACAGTAAAAAGGCCTGGTTCACTTTTGCTTAGCTTAGTCTGTAACTTGAAAACTATGTACCGTATGGCCCTATAAACTGTGTTGGGATGAAAGCTAGCCACTTTGAGCAATGTGGGAAGTGCTGGGGCAGTTTGGGACAACAGGGCCAAAATGTCACTTTCACAGTCCCAAAGTGCCATTTTCACAGTAAAAAGGCCTGGTTCACTTTTGCTTAGCTTAGTCTGTAACTTGAAAACTATGTACCGTATGGCCCTATAAACTGTGTTGGGATGAAAGCTAGCCACTTTGAGCAATGTGGGAAGTGCTGGGGCAGTTTGGGACAACAGGGCCAAAATGTCACTTTCACAGTCCCAAAGTGCCATTTTCACAGTAAAAAGGCCTGGTTCACTTTTGCTTAGCTTAGTCTGTAACTTGAAAACTATGTACCGTATGGCCCTATAAACTGTGTTGGGATGAAAGCTAGCCACTTTGAGCAATGTGGGAAGTGCTGGGGCAGTTTGGGACAACAGGGCCAAAATGTCACTTTCACAGTCCCAAAGTGCCATTTTCACAGTAAAAAGGCCTGGTTCACTTTTGCTTAGCTTAGTCTGTAACTTGAAAACTATGTACCGTATGGCCCTATAAACTGTGTTGGGATGAAAGCTAGCCACTTTGAGCAATGTGGGAAGTGCTGGGGCAGTTTGGGACAACAGGGCCAAAATGTCACTTTCACAGTCCCAAAGTGCCATTTTCACAGTAAAAAGGCCTGGTTCACTTTTGCTTAGCTTAGTCTGTAACTTGAAAACTATGTACCGTATGGCCCTATAAACTGTGTTGGGATGAAAGCTAGCCACTTTGAGCAATGTGGGAAGTGCTGGGGCAGTTTGGGACAACAGGGCCAAAATGTCACTTTCACAGTCCCAAAGTGCCATTTTCACAGTAAAAAGGCCTGGTTCACTTTTGCTTAGCTTAGTCTGTAACTTGAAAACTATGTACCGTATGGCCCTATAAACTGTGTTGGGATGAAAGCTAGCCACTTTGAGCAGTGTGGGAAGTGCTGGGGCAGTTTGGGACAACAGGGCCAAAATGTCACTTTCACAGTCCCAAAGTGCCATTTTCACAGTAAAAAGGCCTGGTTCACTTTTGCTTAGCTTAGTCTGTAACTTGAAAACTATGTACCGTATGGCCCTATAAACTGTGTTGGGATGAAAGCTAGCCACTTTGAGCAGTGTGGGAAGTGCTGGGGCAGTTTGGGACAACAGGGCCAAAATGTCACTTTCACAGTCCCAAAGTGCCATTTTCACAGTAAAAAGGCCTGGTTCACTTTTGCTTAGCTTAGTCTGTAACTTGAAAACTATGTACCGTATGGCCCTATAAACTGTGTTGGGATGAAAGCTAGCCACTTTGAGCATTGTGGCAAGAGCTGGGGCAGTTTGGGACAACAGGGAACGAACAGGGCCAAAATGTCACTTTCACAGTCCCAAAGTGCCATTTTCACAGTAAAAAGGCCTGGTTCACTTTTGCTTAGCTTAGTCTGTAACTTGAAAACTATGTACCGTATGGCCCTATAAACTGTGTTGGGATGAAAGCTAGCCACTTTGAGCAATGTGGGAAGTGCTGGGGCAGTTTGGGACAACAGGGCCAAAATGTCACTTTCACAGTCCCAAAGTGCCATTTTCACAGTAAAAAGGCCTGGTTCACTTTTGCTTAGCTTAGTCTGTAACTTGAAAACTATGTACCGTATGGCCCTATAAACTGTGTTGGGATGAAAGCTAGCCACTTTGAGCAATGTGGGAAGTGCTGGGGCAGTTTGGGACAACAGGGCCAAAATGTCACTTTCACAGTCCCAAAGTGCCATTTTCACAGTAAAAAGGCCTGGTTCACTTTTGCTTAGCTTAGTCTGTAACTTGAAAACTATGTACCGTATGGCCCTATAAACTGTGTTGGGATGAAAGCTAGCCACTTTGAGCAATGTGGGAAGTGCTGGGGCAGTTTGGGACAACAGGGCCAAAATGTCACTTTCACAGTCCCAAAGTGCCATTTTCACAGTAAAAAGGCCTGGTTCACTTTTGCTTAGCTTAGTCTGTAACTTGAAAACTATGTACCGTATGGCCCTATAAACTGTGTTGGGATGAAAGCTAGCCACTTTGAGCAGTGTGGCAAGAGCTGGGGCAGTTTGGGACAACAGGGAACGAACAGGGCCAAAATGTCACTTTCACAGTCCCAAAGTGCCATTTTCACAGTAAAAAGGCCTGGTTCACTTTTGCTTAGCTTAGTCTGTAACTTGAAAACTATGTACCGTATGGCCCTATAAACTGTGTTGGGATGAAAGCTAGCCACTTTGAGCATTGTGGCAAGAGCTGGGGCAGTTTGGGACAACAGGGAACGAACAGGGCCAAAATGTCACTTTCACAGTCCCAAAGTGCCATTTTCACAGTAAAAAGGCCTGGTTCACTTTTGCTTAGCTTAGTCTGTAACTTGAAAACTATGTACCGTATGGCCCTATAAACTGTGTTGGGATGAAAGCTAGCCACTTTGAGCAATGTGGGAAGTGCTGGGGCAGTTTGGGACAACAGGGCCAAAATGTCACTTTCACAGTCCCAAAGTGCCATTTTCACAGTAAAAAGGCCTGGTTCACTTTTGCTTAGCTTAGTCTGTAACTTGAAAACTATGTACCGTATGGCCCTATAAACTGTGTTGGGATGAAAGCTAGCCACTTTGAGCAATGTGGGAAGTGCTGGGGCAGTTTGGGACAACAGGGCCAAAATGTCACTTTCACAGTCCCAAAGTGCCATTTTCACAGTAAAAAGGCCTGGTTCACTTTTGCTTAGCTTAGTCTGTAACTTGAAAACTATGTACCGTATGGCCCTATAAACTGTGTTGGGATGAAAGCTAGCCACTTTGAGCAATGTGGGAAGTGCTGGGGCAGTTTGGGACAACAGGGCCAAAATGTCACTTTCACAGTCCCAAAGTGCCGTTTTCACAGTAAAAAAAAAAGATTCATTTTGCTTAGCTTAGTCTGTAACTTGAAAACTATGTACCGTATGGCCCTATAAACTGTGTTGGGATGAAAGCTAGCCACTTTGAGCAATGTGGGAAGTGCTGGGGCAGTTTGGGACAACAGGGCCAAAATGTCACTTTCACAGTCCCAAAGTGCCATTTTCACAGTAAAAAGGCCTGGTTCACTTTTGCTTAGCTTAGTCTGTAACTTGAAAACTATGTACCGTATGGCCCTATAAACTGTGTTGGGATGAAAGCTAGCCACTTTGAGCAATGTGGGAAGTGCTGGGGCAGTTTGGGACAACAGGGCCAAAATGTCACTTTCACAGTCCCAAAGTGCCATTTTCACAGTAAAAAGGCCTGGTTCACTTTTGCTTAGCTTAGTCTGTAACTTGAAAACTATGTACCGTATGGCCCTATAAACTGTGTTGGGATGAAAGCTAGCCACTTTGAGCAGTGTGGGAAGTGCTGGGGCAGTTTGGGACAACAGGGCCAAAATGTCACTTTCACAGTCCCAAAGTGCCATTTTCACAGTAAAAAGGCCTGGTTCACTTTTGCTTAGCTTAGTCTGTAACTTGAAAACTATGTACCGTATGGCCCTATAAACTGTGTTGGGATGAAAGCTAGCCACTTTGAGCATTGTGGCAAGAGCTGGGGCAGTTTGGGACAACAGGGAACGAACAGGGCCAAAATGTCACTTTCACAGTCCCAAAGTGCCATTTTCACAGTAAAAAGGCCTGGTTCACTTTTGCTTAGCTTAGTCTGTAACTTGAAAACTATGTACCGTATGGCCCTATAAACTGTGTTGGGATGAAAGCTAGCCACTTTGAGCAATGTGGGAAGTGCTGGGGCAGTTTGGGACAACAGGGCCAAAATGTCACTTTCACAGTCCCAAAGTGCCATTTTCACAGTAAAAAGGCCTGGTTCACTTTTGCTTAGCTTAGTCTGTAACTTGAAAACTATGTACCGTATGGCCCTATAAACTGTGTTGGGATGAAAGCTAGCCACTTTGAGCAATGTGGGAAGTGCTGGGGCAGTTTGGGACAACAGGGCCAAAATGTCACTTTCACAGTCCCAAAGTGCCATTTTCACAGTAAAAAGGCCTGGTTCACTTTTGCTTAGCTTAGTCTGTAACTTGAAAACTATGTACCGTATGGCCCTATAAACTGTGTTGGGATGAAAGCTAGCCACTTTGAGCAATGTGGGAAGTGCTGGGGCAGTTTGGGACAACAGGGCCAAAATGTCACTTTCACAGTCCAAAGTGCCATTTTCACAGTAAAAAGGCCTGGTTCACTTTTGCTTAGCTTAGTCTGTAACTTGAAAACTATGTACCGTATGGCCCTATAAACTGTGTTGGGATGAAAGCTAGCCACTTTGAGCAGTGTGGGAAGTGCTGGGGCAGTTTGGGACAACAGGGCCAAAATGTCACTTTCACAGTCCCAAAGTGCCATTTTCACAGTAAAAAGGCCTGGTTCACTTTTGCTTAGCTTAGTCTGTAACTTGAAAACTATGTACCGTATGGCCCTATAAACTGTGTTGGGATGAAAGCTAGCCACTTTGAGCATTGTGGCAAGAGCTGGGGCAGTTTGGGACAACAGGGAACGAACAGGGCCAAAATGTCACTTTCACAGTCCCAAAGTGCCATTTTCACAGTAAAAAGGCCTGGTTCACTTTTGCTTAGCTTAGTCTGTAACTTGAAAACTATGTACCGTATGGCCCTATAAACTGTGTTGGGATGAAAGCTAGCCACTTTGAGCATTGTGGCAAGAGCTGGGGCAGTTTGGGACAACAGGGAACGAACAGGGCCAAAATGTCACTTTCACAGTCCCAAAGTGCCATTTTCACAGTAAAAAGGCCTGGTTCACTTTTGCTTAGCTTAGTCTGTAACTTGAAAACTATGTACCGTATGGCCCTATAAACTGTGTTGGGATGAAAGCTAGCCACTTTGAGCAATGTGGGAAGTGCTGGGGCAGTTTGGGACAACAGGGCCAAAATGTCACTTTCACAGTCCCAAAGTGCCATTTTCACAGTAAAAAGGCCTGGTTCACTTTTGCTTAGCTTAGTCTGTAACTTGAAAACTATGTACCGTATGGCCCTATAAACTGTGTTGGGATGAAAGCTAGCCACTTTGAGCAATGTGGGAAGTGCTGGGGCAGTTTGGGACAACAGGGCCAAAATGTCACTTTCACAGTCCCAAAGTGCCATTTTCACAGTAAAAAGGCCTGGTTCACTTTTGCTTAGCTTAGTCTGTAACTTGAAAACTATGTACCGTATGGCCCTATAAACTGTGTTGGGATGAAAGCTAGCCACTTTGAGCAATGTGGGAAGTGCTGGGGCAGTTTGGGACAACAGGGCCAAAATGTCACTTTCACAGTCCCAAAGTGCCATTTTCACAGTAAAAAGGCCTGGTTCACTTTTGCTTAGCTTAGTCTGTAACTTGAAAACTATGTACCGTATGGCCCTATAAACTGTGTTGGGATGAAAGCTAGCCACTTTGAGCAGTGTGGGAAGTGCTGGGGCAGTTTGGGACAACAGGGCCAAAATGTCACTTTCACAGTCCCAAAGTGCCATTTTCACAGTAAAAAGGCCTGGTTCACTTTTGCTTAGCTTAGTCTGTAACTTGAAAACTATGTACCGTATGGCCCTATAAACTGTGTTGGGATGAAAGCTAGCCACTTTGAGCATTGTGGCAAGAGCTGGGGCAGTTTGGGACAACAGGGAACGAACAGGGCCAAAATGTCACTTTCACAGTCCCAAAGTGCCATTTTCACAGTAAAAAGGCCTGGTTCACTTTTGCTTAGCTTAGTCTGTAACTTGAAAACTATGTACCGTATGGCCCTATAAACTGTGTTGGGATGAAAGCTAGCCACTTTGAGCAATGTGGGAAGTGCTGGGGCAGTTTGGGACAACAGGGCCAAAATGTCACTTTCACAGTCCCAAAGTGCCATTTTCACAGTAAAAAGGCCTGGTTCACTTTTGCTTAGCTTAGTCTGTAACTTGAAAACTATGTACCGTATGGCCCTATAAACTGTGTTGGGATGAAAGCTAGCCACTTTGAGCAATGTGGGAAGTGCTGGGGCAGTTTGGGACAACAGGGCCAAAATGTCACTTTCACAGTCCCAAAGTGCCATTTTCACAGTAAAAAGGCCTGGTTCACTTTTGCTTAGCTTAGTCTGTAACTTGAAAACTATGTACCGTATGGCCCTATAAACTGTGTTGGGATGAAAGCTAGCCACTTTGAGCAATGTGGGAAGTGCTGGGGCAGTTTGGGACAACAGGGCCAAAATGTCACTTTCACAGTCCCAAAGTGCCGTTTTCACAGTAAAAAAGAAAAGATTCATTTTGCTTAGCTTAGTCTGTAACTTGAAAACTATGTACCGTATGGCCCTATAAACTGTGTTGGGATGAAAGCTAGCCACTTTGAGCAATGTGGGAAGTGCTGGGGCAGTTTGGGACAACAGGGCCAAAATGTCACTTTCACAGTCCCAAAGTGCCATTTTCACAGTAAAAAGGCCTGGTTCACTTTTGCTTAGCTTAGTCTGTAACTTGAAAACTATGTACCGTATGGCCCTATAAACTGTGTTGGGATGAAAGCTAGCCACTTTGAGCAATGTGGGAAGTGCTGGGGCAGTTTGGGACAACAGGGCCAAAATGTCACTTTCACAGTCCCAAAGTGCCATTTTCACAGTAAAAAGGCCTGGTTCACTTTTGCTTAGCTTAGTCTGTAACTTGAAAACTATGTACCGTATGGCCCTATAAACTGTGTTGGGATGAAAGCTAGCCACTTTGAGCAGTGTGGGAAGTGCTGGGGCAGTTTGGGACAACAGGGCCAAAATGTCACTTTCACAGTCCCAAAGTGCCATTTTCACAGTAAAAAGGCCTGGTTCACTTTTGCTTAGCTTAGTCTGTAACTTGAAAACTATGTACCGTATGGCCCTATAAACTGTGTTGGGATGAAAGCTAGCCACTTTGAGCATTGTGGCAAGAGCTGGGGCAGTTTGGGACAACAGGGAACGAACAGGGCCAAAATGTCACTTTCACAGTCCCAAAGTGCCATTTTCACAGTAAAAAGGCCTGGTTCACTTTTGCTTAGCTTAGTCTGTAACTTGAAAACTATGTACCGTATGGCCCTATAAACTGTGTTGGGATGAAAGCTAGCCACTTTGAGCAATGTGGGAAGTGCTGGGGCAGTTTGGGACAACAGGGCCAAAATGTCACTTTCACAGTCCCAAAGTGCCATTTTCACAGTAAAAAGGCCTGGTTCACTTTTGCTTAGCTTAGTCTGTAACTTGAAAACTATGTACCGTATGGCCCTATAAACTGTGTTGGGATGAAAGCTAGCCACTTTGAGCAATGTGGGAAGTGCTGGGGCAGTTTGGGACAACAGGGCCAAAATGTCACTTTCACAGTCCCAAAGTGCCATTTTCACAGTAAAAAGGCCTGGTTCACTTTTGCTTAGCTTAGTCTGTAACTTGAAAACTATGTACCGTATGGCCCTATAAACTGTGTTGGGATGAAAGCCAGCCACTTTGAGCATTGTGGCAAGAGCTGGGGCAGTTTGGGACAACAGGGAACGAACAGGGCCAAAATGTCACTTTCACAGTCCCAAAGTGCCATTTTCACAGTAAAAAGGCCTGGTTCACTTTTGCTTAGCTTAGTCTGTAACTTGAAAACTATGTACCGTATGGCCCTATAAACTGTGTTGGGATGAAAGCTAGCCACTTTGAGCAATGTGGGAAGTGCTGGGGCAGTTTGGGACAACAGGGCCAAAATGTCACTTTCACAGTCCCAAAGTGCCATTTTCACAGTAAAAAGGCCTGGTTCACTTTTGCTTAGCTTAGTCTGTAACTTGAAAACTATGTACCGTATGGCCCTATAAACTGTGTTGGGATGAAAGCTAGCCACTTTGAGCAATGTGGGAAGTGCTGGGGCAGTTTGGGACAACAGGGCCAAAATGTCACTTTCACAGTCCCAAAGTGCCATTTTCACAGTAAAAAGGCCTGGTTCACTTTTGCTTAGCTTAGTCTGTAACTTGAAAACTATGTACCGTATGGCCCTATAAACTGTGTTGGGATGAAAGCTAGCCACTTTGAGCAATGTGGGAAGTGCTGGGGCAGTTTGGGACAACAGGGCCAAAATGTCACTTTCACAGTCCCAAAGTGCCATTTTCACAGTAAAAAGGCCTGGTTCACTTTTGCTTAGCTTAGTCTGTAACTTGAAAACTATGTACCGTATGGCCCTATAAACTGTGTTGGGATGAAAGCTAGCCACTTTGAGCAGTGTGGGAAGTGCTGGGGCAGTTTGGGACAACAGGGCCAAAATGTCACTTTCACAGTCCCAAAGTGCCATTTTCACAGTAAAAAGGCCTGGTTCACTTTTGCTTAGCTTAGTCTGTAACTTGAAAACTATGTACCGTATGGCCCTATAAACTGTGTTGGGATGAAAGCTAGCCACTTTGAGCATTGTGGCAAGAGCTGGGGCAGTTTGGGACAACAGGGAACGAACAGGGCCAAAATGTCACTTTCACAGTCCCAAAGTGCCATTTTCACAGTAAAAAGGCCTGGTTCACTTTTGCTTAGCTTAGTCTGTAACTTGAAAACTATGTACCGTATGGCCCTATAAACTGTGTTGGGATGAAAGCTAGCCACTTTGAGCAATGTGGGAAGTGCTGGGGCAGTTTGGGACAACAGGGCCAAAATGTCACTTTCACAGTCCCAAAGTGCCATTTTCACAGTAAAAAGGCCTGGTTCACTTTTGCTTAGCTTAGTCTGTAACTTGAAAACTATGTACCGTATGGCCCTATAAACTGTGTTGGGATGAAAGCTAGCCACTTTGAGCAATGTGGGAAGTGCTGGGGCAGTTTGGGACAACAGGGCCAAAATGTCACTTTCACAGTCCCAAAGTGCCATTTTCACAGTAAAAAGGCCTGGTTCACTTTTGCTTAGCTTAGTCTGTAACTTGAAAACTATGTACCGTATGGCCCTATAAACTGTGTTGGGATGAAAGCTAGCCACTTTGAGCAATGTGGGAAGTGCTGGGGCAGTTTGGGACACAGGGCCAAAATGTCACTTTCACAGTCCCAAAGTGCCATTTTCACAGTAAAAAGGCCTGGTTCACTTTTGCTTAGCTTAGTCTGTAACTTGAAAACTATGTACCGTATGGCCCTATAAACTGTGTTGGGATGAAAGCTAGCCACTTTGAGCAGTGTGGGAAGTGCTGGGGCAGTTTGGGACAACAGGGCCAAAATGTCACTTTCACAGTCCCAAAGTGCCATTTTCACAGTAAAAAGGCCTGGTTCACTTTTGCTTAGCTTAGTCTGTAACTTGAAAACTATGTACCGTATGGCCCTATAAACTGTGTTGGGATGAAAGCTAGCCACTT
The DNA here is from genome assembly GCF_963924005.1 of Protomyctophum bolini. Lineage (NCBI taxonomy): Eukaryota > Metazoa > Chordata > Actinopteri > Myctophiformes > Myctophidae > Protomyctophum > Protomyctophum bolini. Next base: position 37,851 of record NW_027665822.1, read on the forward strand.
TGAGCATTGTGGCAAGAGCTGGGGCAGTTTGGGACAACAGGGAACGAACAGGGCCAAAATGTCACTTTCACAGTCCCAAAGTGCCATTTTCACAGTAAAAAGGCCTGGTTCACTTTTGCTTAGCTTAGTCTGTAACTTGAAAACTATGTACCGTATGGCCCTATAAACTGTGTTGGGATGAAAGCTAGCCACTTTGAGCATTGTGGCAAGAGCTGGGGCAGTTTGGGACAACAGGGAACGAACAGGGCCAAAATGTCACTTTCACAGTCCCAAAGTGCCATTTTCACAGTAAAAAGGCCTGGTTCACTTTTGCTTAGCTTAGTCTGTAACTTGAAAACTATGTACCGTATGGCCCTATAAACTGTGTTGGGATGAAAGCTAGCCACTTTGAGCAATGTGGGAAGTGCTGGGGCAGTTTGGGACAACAGGGCCAAAATGTCACTTTCACAGTCCCAAAGTGCCATTTTCACAGTAAAAAGGCCTGGTTCACTTTTGCTTAGCTTAGTCTGTAACTTGAAAACTATGTACCGTATGGCCCTATAAACTGTGTTGGGATGAAAGCTAGCCACTTTGAGCAGTGTGGGAAGTGCTGGGGCAGTTTGGGACAACAGGGCCAAAATGTCACTTTCACAGTCCCAAAGTGCCATTTTCACAGTAAAAAGGCCTGGTTCACTTTTGCTTAGCTTAGTCTGTAACTTGAAAACTATGTACCGTATGGCCCTATAAACTGTGTTGGGATGAAAGCTAGCCACTTTGAGCATTGTGGCAAGAGCTGGGGCAGTTTGGGACAACAGGGAACGAACAGGGCCAAAATGTCACTTTCACAGTCCCAAAGTGCCATTTTCACAGTAAAAAGGCCTGGTTCACTTTTGCTTAGCTTAGTCTGTAACTTGAAAACTATGTACCGTATGGCCCTATAAACTGTGTTGGGATGAAAGCTAGCCACTTTGAGCAATGTGGGAAGTGCTGGGGCAGTTTGGGACAACAGGGCCAAAATGTCACTTTCACAGTCCCAAAGTGCCATTTTCACAGTAAAAAGGCCTGGTTCACTTTTGCTTAGCTTAGTCTGTAACTTGAAAACTATGTACCGTATGGCCCTATAAACTGTGTTGGGATGAAAGCTAGCCACTTTGAGCAATGTGGGAAGTGCTGGGGCAGTTTGGGACAACAGGGCCAAAATGTCACTTTCACAGTCCCAAAGTGCCATTTTCACAGTAAAAAGGCCTGGTTCACTTTTGCTTAGCTTAGTCTGTAACTTGAAAACTATGTACCGTATGGCCCTATAAACTGTGTTGGGATGAAAGCTAGCCACTTTGAGCAATGTGGGAAGTGCTGGGGCAGTTTGGGACAACAGGGCCAAAATGTCACTTTCACAGTCCCAAAGTGCCGTTTTCACAGTAAAAAAAAAAAGATTCATTTTGCTTAGCTTAGTCTGTAACTTGAAAACTATGTACCGTATGGCCCTATAAACTGTGTTGGGATGAAAGCTAGCCACTTTGAGCAATGTGGGAAGTGCTGGGGCAGTTTGGGACAACAGGGCCAAAATGTCACTTTCACAGTCCCAAAGTGCCATTTTCACAGTAAAAAGGCCTGGTTCACTTTTGCTTAGCTTAGTCTGTAACTTGAAAACTATGTACCGTATGGCCCTATAAACTGTGTTGGGATGAAAGCTAGCCACTTTGAGCAATGTGGGAAGTGCTGGGGCAGTTTGGGACAACAGGGCCAAAATGTCACTTTCACAGTCCCAAAGTGCCATTTTCACAGTAAAAAGGCCTGGTTCACTTTTGCTTAGCTTAGTCTGTAACTTGAAAACTATGTACCGTATGGCCCTATAAACTGTGTTGGGATGAAAGCTAGCCACTTTGAGCAGTGTGGGAAGTGCTGGGGCAGTTTGGGACAACAGGGCCAAAATGTCACTTTCACAGTCCCAAAGTGCCATTTTCACAGTAAAAAGGCCTGGTTCACTTTTGCTTAGCTTAGTCTGTAACTTGAAAACTATGTACCGTATGGCCCTATAAACTGTGTTGGGATGAAAGCTAGCCACTTTGAGCATTGTGGCAAGAGCTGGGGCAGTTTGGGACAACAGGGAACGAACAGGGCCAAAATGTCACTTTCACAGTCCCAAAGTGCCATTTTCACAGTAAAAAGGCCTGGTTCACTTTTGCTTAGCTTAGTCTGTAACTTGAAAACTATGTACCGTATGGCCCTATAAACTGTGTTGGGATGAAAGCTAGCCACTTTGAGCAATGTGGGAAGTGCTGGGGCAGTTTGGGACAACAGGGCCAAAATGTCACTTTCACAGTCCCAAAGTGCCATTTTCACAGTAAAAAGGCCTGGTTCACTTTTGCTTAGCTTAGTCTGTAACTTGAAAACTATGTACCGTATGGCCCTATAAACTGTGTTGGGATGAAAGCTAGCCACTTTGAGCAATGTGGGAAGTGCTGGGGCAGTTTGGGACAACAGGGCCAAAATGTCACTTTCACAGTCCCAAAGTGCCATTTTCACAGTAAAAAGGCCTGGTTCACTTTTGCTTAGCTTAGTCTGTAACTTGAAAACTATGTACCGTATGGCCCTATAAACTGTGTTGGGATGAAAGCCAGCCACTTTGAGCATTGTGGCAAGAGCTGGGGCAGTTTGGGACAACAGGGAACGAACAGGGCCAAAATGTCACTTTCACAGTCCCAAAGTGCCATTTTCACAGTAAAAAGGCCTGGTTCACTTTTGCTTAGCTTAGTCTGTAACTTGAAAACTATGTACCGTATGGCCCTATAAACTGTGTTGGGATGAAAGCTAGCCACTTTGAGCAATGTGGGAAGTGCTGGGGCAGTTTGGGACAACAGGGCCAAAATGTCACTTTCACAGTCCCAAAGTGCCATTTTCACAGTAAAAAGGCCTGGTTCACTTTTGCTTAGCTTAGTCTGTAACTTGAAAACTATGTACCGTATGGCCCTATAAACTGTGTTGGGATGAAAGCTAGCCACTTTGAGCAATGTGGGAAGTGCTGGGGCAGTTTGGGACAACAGGGCCAAAATGTCACTTTCACAGTCCCAAAGTGCCATTTTCACAGTAAAAAGGCCTGGTTCACTTTTGCTTAGCTTAGTCTGTAACTTGAAAACTATGTACCGTATGGCCCTATAAACTGTGTTGGGATGAAAGCTAGCCACTTTGAGCAATGTGGGAAGTGCTGGGGCAGTTTGGGACAACAGGGCCAAAATGTCACTTTCACAGTCCCAAAGTGCCATTTTCACAGTAAAAAGGCCTGGTTCACTTTTGCTTAGCTTAGTCTGTAACTTGAAAACTATGTACCGTATGGCCCTATAAACTGTGTTGGGATGAAAGCTAGCCACTTTGAGCAATGTGGGAAGTGCTGGGGCAGTTTGGGACAACAGGGCCAAAATGTCACTTTCACAGTCCCAAAGTGCCGTTTTCACAGTAAAAAAAAAAAGATTCATTTTGCTTAGCTTAGTCTGTAACTTGAAAACTATGTACCGTATGGCCCTATAAACTGTGTTGGGATGAAAGCTAGCCACTTTGAGCAATGTGGGAAGTGCTAGGGCAGTTTGGGACAACAGGGCCAAAATGTCACTTTCACAGTCCCAAAGTGCCATTTTCACAGTAAAAAGGCCTGGTTCACTTTTGCTTAGCTTAGTCTGTAACTTGAAAACTATGTACCGTATGGCCCTATAAACTGTGTTGGGATGAAAGCTAGCCACTTTGAGCAATGTGGGAAGTGCTGGGGCAGTTTGGGACAACAGGGCCAAAATGTCACTTTCACAGTCCCAAAGTGCCGTTTTCACAGTAAAAAAAAAAAGATTCATTTTGCTTAGCTTAGTCTGTAACTTGAAAACTATGTACCGTATGGCCCTATAAACTGTGTTGGGATGAAAGCTAGCCACTTTGAGCAATGTGGGAAGTGCTGGGGCAGTTTGGGACAACAGGGCCAAAATGTCACTTTCACAGTCCCAAAGTGCCATTTTCACAGTAAAAAGGCCTGGTTCACTTTTGCTTAGCTTAGTCTGTAACTTGAAAACTATGTACCGTATGGCCCTATAAACTGTGTTGGGATGAAAGCTAGCCACTTTGAGCAATGTGGGAAGTGCTGGGGCAGTTTGGGACAACAGGGCCAAAATGTCACTTTCACAGTCCCAAAGTGCCATTTTCACAGTAAAAAAAAACAGATTCATTTTGCTTAGCTTAGTCTGTAACTTGAAAACTATGTACCGTATGGCCCTATAAACTGTGTTGGGATGAAAGCTAGCCACTTTGAGCAATGTGGGAAGTGCTGGGGCAGTTTGGGACAACAGGGCCAAAATGTCACTTTCACAGTCCCAAAGTGCCGTTTTCACAGTAAAAAAAAAAAGATTCATTTTGCTTAGCTTTGTCTGTAACTTGAAAACTATGTACCGTATGGCCCTATAAACTGTGTTGGGATGAAAGCTAGCCACTTTGAGCAATGTGGGAAGTGCTGGGGCAGTTTGGGACAACAGGGCCAAAATGTCACTTTCACAGTCCCAAAGTGCCATTTTCACAGTAAAAAGGCCTGGTTCACTTTTGCTTAGCTTAGTCTGTAACTTGAAAACTATGTACCGTATGGCCCTATAAACTGTGTTGGGATGAAAGCTAGCCACTTTGAGCAATGTGGGAAGTGCTGGGGCAGTTTGGGACAACAGGGCCAAAATGTCACTTTCACAGTCCCAAAGTGCCATTTTCACAGTAAAAAGGCCTGGTTCACTTTTGCTTAGCTTAGTCTGTAACTTGAAAACTATGTACCGTATGGCCCTATAAACTGTGTTGGGATGAAAGCTAGCCACTTTGAGCATTGTGGCAAGAGCTGGGGCAGTTTGGGACAACAGGGAACGAACAGGGCCAAAATGTCACTTTCACAGTCCCAAAGTGCCATTTTCACAGTAAAAAGGCCTGGTTCACTTTTGCTTAGCTTAGTCTGTAACTTGAAAACTATGTACCGTATGGCCCTATAAACTGTGTTGGGATGAAAGCTAGCCACTTTGAGCAATGTGGGAAGTGCTGGGGCAGTTTGGGACAACAGGGCCAAAATGTCACTTTCACAGTCCCAAAGTGCCATTTTCACAGTAAAAAGGCCTGGTTCACTTTTGCTTAGCTTAGTCTGTAACTTGAAAACTATGTACCGTATGGCCCTATAAACTGTGTTGGGATGAAAGCTAGCCACTTTGAGCAATGTGGGAAGTGCTGGGGCAGTTTGGGACAACAGGGCCAAAATGTCACTTTCACAGTCCCAAAGTGCCATTTTCACAGTAAAAAGGCCTGGTTCACTTTTGCTTAGCTTAGTCTGTAACTTGAAAACTATGTACCGTATGGCCCTATAAACTGTGTTGGGATGAAAGCTAGCCACTTTGAGCAATGTGGGAAGTGCTGGGGCAGTTTGGGACAACAGGGCCAAAATGTCACTTTCACAGTCCCAAAGTGCCATTTTCACAGTAAAAAGGCCTGGTTCACTTTTGCTTAGCTTAGTCTGTAACTTGAAAACTATGTACCGTATGGCCCTATAAACTGTGTTGGGATGAAAGCTAGCCACTTTGAGCAATGTGGGAAGTGCTGGGGCAGTTTGGGACAACAGGGCCAAAATGTCACTTTCACAGTCCCAAAGTGCCATTTTCACA
>NW_027665821.1:0-194887 GCF_963924005.1 Protomyctophum bolini
AGACTAAGCTAAGCAAAAGTGAACCAGGCCTTTTTACTGTGAAAATGGCACTTTGGGACTGTGAAAGTGACATTTTGGCCCTGTTGTCCCAAACTGCCCCAGCACTTCCCACATTGCTCAAAGTGGCTAGCTTTCATCCCAACACAGTTTATAGGGCCATACGGTACATAGTTTTCAAGTTACAGACTAAGCTAAGCAAAAGTGAACCAGGCCTTTTTACTGTGAAAATGGCACTTTGGGACTGTGAAAGTGACATTTTGGCCCCGTTCATTCCCTGTTGTCCCAAACTGCCCCAGCTCTTGCCACAATGCTCAAAGTGGCTAGCTTTCATCCCAACACAGTTTATAGGGCCATACGGTACATAGTTTTCAAGTTACAGACTAAGCTAAGCAAAAGTGAACCAGGCCTTTTTACTGTGAAAATGGCACTTTGGGACTGTGAAAGTGACATTTTGGCCCTGTTGTCCCATACTGCCCCAGCACTTCCCACATTGCTCAAAGTGGCTAGCTTTCATCCCAACACAGTTTATAGGGCCATACGGTACATAGTTTTCAAGTTACAGACTAAGCTAAGCAAAAGTGAACCAGGCCTTTTTACTGTGAAAATGGCACTTTGGGACTGTGAAAGTGACATTTTGGCCCTGTTGTCCCAAACTGCCCCAGCACTTCCCACATTGCTCAAAGTGGCTAGCTTTCATCCCAACACAGTTTATAGGGCCATACGGTACATAGTTTTCAAGTTACAGACAAAGCTAAGCAAAAGTGAACCAGGCCTTTTTACTGTGAAAATGGCACTTTGGGACTGTGAAAGTGACATTTTGGCCCCGTTCATTCCATGTTGTCCCAAACTGCCCCAGCTCTTGCCACAATGCTCAAAGTGGCTAGCTTTCATCCCAACACAGTTTATAGGGCCATACGGTACATAGTTTTCAAGTTACAGACTAAGCTAAGCAAAAGTGAACCAGGCCTTTTTACTGTGAAAATGGCACTTTGGGACTGTGAAAGTGACATTTTGGCCCTGTTGTCCCAAACTGCCCCAGCACTTCCCACATTGCTCAAAGTGGCTAGCTTTCATCCCAACACAGTTTATAGGGCCATACGGTACATAGTTTTCAAGTTACAGACTAAGCTAAGCAAAAGTGAACCAGGCCTTTTTACTGTGAAAACGGCACTTTGGGACTGTGAAAGTGACATTTTGGCCCTGTTGTCCCAAACTGCCCCAGCACTTCCCACATTGCTCAAAGTGGCTAGCTTTCATCCCAACACAGTTTATAGGGCCATACGGTACATAGTTTTCAAGTTACAGACTAAGCTAAGCAAAAGTGAACCAGGCCTTTTTACTGTGAAAACGGCACTTTGGGACTGTGAAAGTGACATTTTGGCCCTGTTGTCCCAAACTGCCCCAGCACTTCCCACATTGCTCAAAGTGGCTAGCTTTCATCCCAACACAGTTTATAGGGCCATACGGTACATAGTTTTCAAGTTACAGACTAAGCTAAGCAAAATGAATCTTTTTTTTTTTTACTGTGAAAATGGCACTTTGGGACTGTGAAAGTGACATTTTGGCCCTGTTGTCCCAAACTGCCCCAGCACTTCCCACATTGCTCAAAGTGGCTAGCTTTCATCCCAACACAGTTTATAGGGCCATACGGTACATAGTTTTCAAGTTACAGACTAAGCTAAGCAAAAGTGAACCAGGCCTTTTTACTGTGAAAACGGCACTTTGGGACTGTGAAAGTGACATTTTGGCCCTGTTGTCCCAAACTGCCCCAGCACTTCCCACATTGCTCAAAGTGGCTAGCTTTCATCCCAACACAGTTTATAGGGCCATACGGTACATAGTTTTCAAGTTACAGACTAAGCTAAGCAAAAGTGAACCAGGCCTTTTTACTGTGAAAACGGCACTTTGGGACTGTGAAAGTGACATTTTGGCCCTGTTGTCCCAAACTGCCCCAGCACTTCCCACATTGCTCAAAGTGGCTAGCTTTCATCCCAACACAGTTTATAGGGCCATACGGTACATAGTTTTCAAGTTACAGACTAAGCTAAGCAAAAGTGAACCAGGCCTTTTTACTGTGAAAACGGCACTTTGGGACTGTGAAAGTGACATTTTGGCCCTGTTGTCCCAAACTGCCCCAGCACTTCCCACATTGCTCAAAGTGGCTAGCTTTCATCCCAACACAGTTTATAGGGCCATACGGTACATAGTTTTCAAGTTACAGACTAAGCTAAGCAAAATGAATCTTTTTTTTTTTACTGTGAAAATGGCACTTTGGGACTGTGAAAGTGACATTTTGGCCCTGTTGTCCCAAACTGCCCCAGCACTTCCCACATTGCTCAAAGTGGCTAGCTTTCATCCCAACACAGTTTATAGGGCCATACGGTACATAGTTTTCAAGTTACAGACTAAGCTAAGCAAAAGTGAACCAGGCCTTTTTACTGTGAAAACGGCACTTTGGGACTGTGAAAGTGACATTTTGGCCCTGTTGTCCCAAACTGCCCCAGCACTTCCCACATTGCTCAAAGTGGCTAGCTTTCATCCCAACACAGTTTATAGGGCCATACGGTACATAGTTTTCAAGTTACAGACTAAGCTAAGCAAAAGTGAACCAGGCCTTTTTACTGTGAAAATGGCACTTTGGGACTGTGAAAGTGACATTTTGGCCCCGTTCATTCCCTGTTGTCCCAAACTGCCCCAGCTCTTGCCACAATGCTCAACGTGGCTAGCTTTCATCCCAACACAGTTTATAGGGCCATACGGTACATAGTTTTCAAGTTACAGACTAAGCTAAGCAAAAGTGAACCAGGCCTTTTTACTGTGAAAATGGCACTTTGGGACTGTGAAAGTGACATTTTGGCCCTGTTGTCCCAAACTGCCCCAGCACTTCCCACATTGCTCAAAGTGGCTAGCTTTCATCCCAACACAGTTTATAGGGCCATACGGTACATAGTTTTCAAGTTACAGACTAAGCTAAGCAAAAGTGAACCAGGCCTTTTTACTGTGAAAATGGCACTTTGGGACTGTGAAAGTGACATTTTGGCCCTGTTGTCCCAAACTGCCCCAGCACTTCCCACATTGCTCAAAGTGGCTAGCTTTCATCCCAACACAGTTTATAGGGCCATACGGTACATAGTTTTCAAGTTACAGACTAAGCTAAGCAAAATGAATCTTTTTTTTTTTACTGTGAAAATGGCACTTTGGGACTGTGAAAGTGACATTTTGGCCCTGTTGTCCCAAACTGCCCCAGCACTTCCCACATTGCTCAAAGTGGCTAGCTTTCATCCCAACACAGTTTATAGGGCCATTCGGTACATAGTTTTCAAGTTACAGACTAAGCTAAGCAAAAGTGAACCAGGCCTTTTTACTGTGAAAATGGCACTTTGGGACTGTGAAAGTGACATTTTGGCCCTGTTGTCCCAAACTGCCCCAGCACTTCCCACATTGCTCAAAGTGGCTAGCTTTCATCCCAACACAGTTTATAGGGCCATACGGTACATAGTTTTCAAGTTACAGACTAAGCTAAGCAAAAGTGAACCAGGCCTTTTTACTGTGAAAACGGCACTTTGGGACTGTGAAAGTGACATTTTGGCCCTGTTGTCCCAAACTGCCCCAGCACTTCCCACATTGCTCAAAGTGGCTAGCTTTCATCCCAACACAGTTTATAGGGCCATACGGTACATAGTTTTCAAGTTACAGACTAAGCTAAGCAAAAGTGAACCAGGCCTTTTTACTGTGAAAACGGCACTTTGGGACTGTGAAAGTGACATTTTGGCCCTGTTGTCCCAAACTGCCCCAGCACTTCCCACATTGCTCAAAGTGGCTAGCTTTCATCCCAACACAGTTTATAGGGCCATACGGTACATAGTTTTCAAGTTACAGACTAAGCTAAGCAAAAGTGAACCAGGCCTTTTTACTGTGAAAATGGCACTTTTGGACTGTGAAAGTGACATTTTGGCCCCGTTCATTCCCTGTTGTCCCAAACTGCCCCAGCTCTTGCCACAATGCTCAACGTGGCTAGCTTTCATCCCAACACAGTTTATAGGGCCATACGGTACATAGTTTTCAAGTTACAGACTAAGCTAAGCAAAAGTGAACCAGGCCTTTTTACTGTGAAAATGGCACTTTGGGACTGTGAAAGTGACATTTTGGCCCTGTTGTCCCAAACTGCCCCAGCACTTCCCACATTGCTCAAAGTGGCTAGCTTTCATCCCAACACAGTTTATAGGGCCATACGGTACATAGTTTTCAAGTTACAGACTAAGCTAAGCAAAAGTGAACCAGGCCTTTTTACTGTGAAAATGGCACTTTGGGACTGTGAAAGTGACATTTTGGCCCTGTTGTCCCAAACTGCCCCAGCACTTCCCACATTGCTCAAAGTGGCTAGCTTTCATCCCAACACAGTTTATAGGGCCATACGGTACATAGTTTTCAAGTTACAGACTAAGCTAAGCAAAATGAATCTTTTTTTTTTTACTGTGAAAATGGCACTTTGGGACTGTGAAAGTGACATTTTGGCCCTGTTGTCCCAAACTGCCCCAGCACTTCCCACATTGCTCAAAGTGGCTAGCTTTCATCCCAACACAGTTTATAGGGCCATTCGGTACATAGTTTTCAAGTTACAGACTAAGCTAAGCAAAAGTGAACCAGGCCTTTTTACTGTGAAAATGGCACTTTGGGACTGTGAAAGTGACATTTTGGCCCTGTTGTCCCAAACTGCCCCAGCACTTCCCACATTGCTCAAAGTGGCTAGCTTTCATCCCAACACAGTTTATAGGGCCATACGGTACATAGTTTTCAAGTTACAGACTAAGCTAAGCAAAAGTGAACCAGGCCTTTTTACTGTGAAAATGGCACTTTGGGACTGTGAAAGTGACATTTTGGCCCTGTTGTCCCAAACTGCCCCAGCACTTCCCACATTGCTCAAAGTGGCTAGCTTTCATCCCAACACAGTTTATAGGGCCATACGGTACATAGTTTTCAAGTTACAGACTAAGCTAAGCAAAATGAATCTTTTTTTTTTTACTGTGAAAATGGCACTTTGGGACTGTGAAAGTGACATTTTGGCCCTGTTGTCCCAAACTGCCCCAGCACTTCCCACATTGCTCAAAGTGGCTAGCTTTCATCCCAACACAGTTTATAGGGCCATACGGTACATAGTTTTCAAGTTACAGACTAAGCTAAGCAAAAGTGAACCAGGCCTTTTTACTGTGAAAACGGCACTTTGGGACTGTGAAAGTGACATTTTGGCCCTGTTGTCCCAAACTGCCCCAGCACTTCCCACATTGCTCAAAGTGGCTAGCTTTCATCCCAACACAGTTTATAGGGCCATACGGTACATAGTTTTCAAGTTACAGACTAAGCTAAGCAAAATGAATCTTTTTTTTTTTACTGTGAAAATGGCACTTTGGGACTGTGAAAGTGACATTTTGGCCCTGTTGTCCCAAACTGCCCCAGCACTTCCCACATTGCTCAAAGTGGCTAGCTTTCATCCCAACACAGTTTATAGGGCCATACGGTACATAGTTTTCAAGTTACAGACTAAGCTAAGCAAAAGTGAACCAGGCCTTTTTACTGTGAAAATGGCACTTTGGGACTGTGAAAGTGACATTTTGGCCCCGTTCATTCCCTGTTGTCCCAAACTGCCCCAGCTCTTGCCACAATGCTCAAAGTGGCTAGCTTTCATCCCAACACAGTTTATAGGGCCATACAGTACATAGTTTTCAAGTTACAGACTAAGCTAAGCAAAAGTGAACCAGGCCTTTTTACTGTGAAAATGGCACTTTGGGACTGTGAAAGTGACATTTTGGCCCTGTTGTCCCAAACTGCCCCAGCACTTCCCACATTGCTCAAAGTGGCTAGCTTTCATCCCAACACAGTTTATAGGGCCATACGGTACATAGTTTTCAAGTTACAGACTAAGCTAAGCAAAAGTGAACCAGGCCTTTTTACTGTGAAAACGGCACTTTGGGACTGTGAAAGTGACATTTTGGCCCTGTTGTCCCAAACTGCCCCAGCACTTCCCACATTGCTCAAAGTGGCTAGCTTTCATCCCAACACAGTTTATAGGGCCATACGGTACATAGTTTTCAAGTTACAGACTAAGCTAAGCAAAAGTGAACCAGGCCTTTTTACTGTGAAAACGGCACTTTGGGACTGTGAAAGTGACATTTTGGCCCTGTTGTCCCAAACTGCCCCAGCACTTCCCACATTGCTCAAAGTGGCTAGCTTTCATCCCAACACAGTTTATAGGGCCATACGGTACATAGTTTTCAAGTTACAGACTAAGCTAAGCAAAAGTGAACCAGGCCTTTTTACTGTGAAAACGGCACTTTGGGACTGTGAAAGTGACATTTTGGCCCTGTTGTCCCAAACTGCCCCAGCACTTCCCACATTGCTCAAAGTGGCTAGCTTTCATCCCAACACAGTTTATAGGGCCATACGGTACATAGTTTTCAAGTTACAGACTAAGCTAAGCAAAAGTGAACCAGGCCTTTTTACTGTGAAAACGGCACTTTGGGACTGTGAAAGTGACATTTTGGCCCTGTTGTCCCAAACTGCCCCAGCACTTCCCACATTGCTCAAAGTGGCTAGCTTTCATCCCAACACAGTTTATAGGGCCATACGGTACATAGTTTTCAAGTTACAGACTAAGCTAAGCAAAAGTGAACCAGGCCTTTTTACTGTGAAAACGGCACTTTGGGACTGTGAAAGTGACATTTTGGCCCTGTTGTCCCAAACTGCCCCAGCACTTCCCACATTGCTCAAAGTGGCTAGCTTTCATCCCAACACAGTTTATAGGGCCATACGGTACATAGTTTTCAAGTTACAGACTAAGCTAAGCAAAAGTGAACCAGGCCTTTTTACTGTGAAAACGGCACTTTGGGACTGTGAAAGTGACATTTTGGCCCTGTTGTCCCAAACTGCCCCAGCACTTCCCACATTGCTCAAAGTGGCTAGCTTTCATCCCAACACAGTTTATAGGGCCATACGGTACATAGTTTTCAAGTTACAGACTAAGCTAAGCAAAATGAATCTTTTTTTTTTTACTGTGAAAATGGCACTTTGGGACTGTGAAAGTGACATTTTGGCCCTGTTGTCCCAAACTGCCCCAGCACTTCCCACATTGCTCAAAGTGGCTAGCTTTCATCCCAACACAGTTTATAGGGCCATACGGTACATAGTTTTCAAGTTACAGACTAAGCTAAGCAAAAGTGAACCAGGCCTTTTTACTGTGAAAACGGCACTTTGGGACTGTGAAAGTGACATTTTGGCCCTGTTGTCCCAAACTGCCCCAGCACTTCCCACATTGCTCAAAGTGGCTAGCTTTCATCCCAACACAGTTTATAGGGCCATACGGTACATAGTTTTCAAGTTACAGACTAAGCTAAGCAAAAGTGAACCAGGCCTTTTTACTGTGAAAACGGCACTTTGGGACTGTGAAAGTGACATTTTGGCCCTGTTGTCCCAAACTGCCCCAGCACTTCCCACATTGCTCAAAGTGGCTAGCTTTCATCCCAACACAGTTTATAGGGCCATACGGTACATAGTTTTCAAGTTACAGACTAAGCTAAGCAAAATGAATCTTTTTTTTTTTACTGTGAAAATGGCACTTTGGGACTGTGAAAGTGACATTTTGGCCCTGTTGTCCCAAACTGCCCCAGCACTTCCCACATTGCTCAAAGTGGCTAGCTTTCATCCCAACACAGTTTATAGGGCCATACGGTACATAGTTTTCAAGTTACAGACTAAGCTAAGCAAAAGTGAACCAGGCCTTTTTACTGTGAAAACGGCACTTTGGGACTGTGAAAGTGACATTTTGGCCCTGTTGTCCCAAACTGCCCCAGCACTTCCCACATTGCTCAAAGTGGCTAGCTTTCATCCCAACACAGTTTATAGGGCCATACGGTACATAGTTTTCAAGTTACAGACTAAGCTAAGCAAAATGAATCTTTTTTTTTTTACTGTGAAAATGGCACTTTGGGACTGTGAAAGTGACATTTTGGCCCTGTTGTCCCAAACTGCCCCAGCACTTCCCACATTGCTCAAAGTGGCTAGCTTTCATCCCAACACAGTTTATAGGGCCATACGGTACATAGTTTTCAAGTTACAGACTAAGCTAAGCAAAAGTGAACCAGGCCTTTTTACTGTGAAAACGGCACTTTGGGACTGTGAAAGTGACATTTTGGCCCTGTTGTCCCAAACTGCCCCAGCACTTCCCACATTGCTCAAAGTGGCTAGCTTTCATCCCAACACAGTTTATAGGGCCATACGGTACATAGTTTTCAAGTTACAGACTAAGCTAAGCAAAAGTGAACCAGGCCTTTTTACTGTGAAAATGGCACTTTGGGACTGTGAAAGTGACATTTTGGCCCCGTTCATTCCCTGTTGTCCCAAACTGCCCCAGCTCTTGCCACAATGCTCAACGTGGCTAGCTTTCATCCCAACACAGTTTATAGGGCCATACGGTACATAGTTTTCAAGTTACAGACTAAGCTAAGCAAAAGTGAACCAGGCCTTTTTACTGTGAAAATGGCACTTTGGGACTGTGAAAGTGACATTTTGGCCCTGTTGTCCCAAACTGCCCCAGCACTTCCCACATTGCTCAAAGTGGCTAGCTTTCATCCCAACACAGTTTATAGGGCCATACGGTACATAGTTTTCAAGTTACAGACTAAGCTAAGCAAAAGTGAACCAGGCCTTTTTACTGTGAAAATGGCACTTTGGGACTGTGAAAGTGACATTTTGGCCCTGTTGTCCCAAACTGCCCCAGCACTTCCCACATTGCTCAAAGTGGCTAGCTTTCATCCCAACACAGTTTATAGGGCCATACGGTACATAGTTTTCAAGTTACAGACTAAGCTAAGCAAAATGAATCTTTTTTTTTTTACTGTGAAAATGGCACTTTGGGACTGTGAAAGTGACATTTTGGCCCTGTTGTCCCAAACTGCCCCAGCACTTCCCACATTGCTCAAAGTGGCTAGCTTTCATCCCAACACAGTTTATAGGGCCATACGGTACATAGTTTTCAAGTTACAGACTAAGCTAAGCAAAAGTGAACCAGGCCTTTTTACTGTGAAAATGGCACTTTGGGACTGTGAAAGTGACATTTTGGCCCTGTTGTCCCAAACTGCCCCAGCACTTCCCACATTGCTCAAAGTGGCTAGCTTTCATCCCAACACAGTTTATAGGGCCATACGGTACATAGTTTTCAAGTTACAGACTAAGCTAAGCAAAAGTGAACCAGGCCTTTTTACTGTGAAAATGGCACTTTGGGACTGTGAAAGTGACATTTTGGCCCCGTTCATTCCCTGTTGTCCCAAACTGCCCCAGCTCTTGCCACAATGCTCAAAGTGGCTAGCTTTCATCCCAACACAGTTTATAGGGCCATACGGTACATAGTTTTCAAGTTACAGACTAAGCTAAGCAAAAGTGAACCAGGCCTTTTTACTGTGAAAATGGCACTTTGGGACTGTGAAAGTGACATTTTGGCCCTGTTGTCCCAAACTGCCCCAGCACTTCCCACATTGCTCAAAGTGGCTAGCTTTCATCCCAACACAGTTTATAGGGCCATACGGTACATAGTTTTCAAGTTACAGACTAAGCTAAGCAAAATGAATCTTTTTTTTTTTACTGTGAAAATGGCACTTTGGGACTGTGAAAGTGACATTTTGGCCCTGTTGTCCCAAACTGCCCCAGCACTTCCCACATTGCTCAAAGTGGCTAGCTTTCATCCCAACACAGTTTATAGGGCCATACGGTACATAGTTTTCAAGTTACAGACTAAGCTAAGCAAAAGTGAACCAGGCCTTTTTACTGTGAAAACGGCACTTTGGGACTGTGAAAGTGACATTTTGGCCCTGTTGTCCCAAACTGCCCCAGCACTTCCCACATTGCTCAAAGTGGCTAGCTTTCATCCCAACACAGTTTATAGGGCCATACGGTACATAGTTTTCAAGTTACAGACTAAGCTAAGCAAAAGTGAACCAGGCCTTTTTACTGTGAAAATGGCACTTTGGGACTGTGAAAGTGACATTTTGGCCCTGTTGTCCCAAACTGCCCCAGCACTTCCCACATTGCTCAAAGTGGCTAGCTTTCATCCCAACACAGTTTATAGGGCCATACGGTACATAGTTTTCAAGTTACAGACTAAGCTAAGCAAAAGTGAACCAGGCCTTTTTACTGTGAAAATGGCACTTTGGGACTGTGAAAGTGACATTTTGGCCCCGTTCATTCCCTGTTGTCCCAAACTGCCCCAGCTCTTGCCACAATGCTCAAAGTGGCTAGCTTTCATCCCAACACAGTTTATAGGGCCATACGGTACATAGTTTTCAAGTTACAGACTAAGCTAAGCAAAAGTGAACCAGGCCTTTTTACTGTGAAAATGGCACTTTGGGACTGTGAAAGTGACATTTTGGCCCTGTTGTCCCAAACTGCCCCAGCACTTCCCACATTGCTCAAAGTGGCTAGCTTTCATCCCAACACAGTTTATAGGGCCATACGGTACATAGTTTTCAAGTTACAGACTAAGCTAAGCAAAAGTGAACCAGGCCTTTTTACTGTGAAAACGGCACTTTGGGACTGTGAAAGTGACATTTTGGCCCTGTTGTCCCAAACTGCCCCAGCACTTCCCACATTGCTCAAAGTGGCTAGCTTTCATCCCAACACAGTTTATAGGGCCATACGGTACATAGTTTTCAAGTTACAGACTAAGCTAAGCTAAAGTGAACCAGGCCTTTTTACTGTGAAAACGGCACTTTGGGACTGTGAAAGTGACATTTTGGCCCTGTTGTCCCAAACTGCCCCAGCACTTCCCACATTGCTCAAAGTGGCTAGCTTTCATCCCAACACAGTTTATAGGGCCATACGGTACATAGTTTTCAAGTTACAGACTAAGCTAAGCAAAATGAATCTTTTTTTTTTTACTGTGAAAATGGCACTTTGGGACTGTGAAAGTGACATTTTGGCCCTGTTGTCCCAAACTGCCCCAGCACTTCCCACATTGCTCAAAGTGGCTAGCTTTCATCCCAACACAGTTTATAGGGCCATACGGTACATAGTTTTCAAGTTACAGACTAAGCTAAGCAAAAGTGAACCAGGCCTTTTTACTGTGAAAACGGCACTTTGGGACTGTGAAAGTGACATTTTGGCCCTGTTGTCCCAAACTGCCCCAGCACTTCCCACATTGCTCAAAGTGGCTAGCTTTCATCCCAACACAGTTTATAGGGCCATACGGTACATAGTTTTCAAGTTACAGACTAAGCTAAGCAAAAGTGAACCAGGCCTTTTTACTGTGAAAATGGCACTTTGGGACTGTGAAAGTGACATTTTGGCCCCGTTCATTCCCTGTTGTCCCAAACTGCCCCAGCTCTTGCCACAATGCTCAACGTGGCTAGCTTTCATCCCAACACAGTTTATAGGGCCATACGGTACATAGTTTTCAAGTTACAGACTAAGCTAAGCAAAAGTGAACCAGGCCTTTTTACTGTGAAAATGGCACTTTGGGACTGTGAAAGTGACATTTTGGCCCTGTTGTCCCAAACTGCCCCAGCACTTCCCACATTGCTCAAAGTGGCTAGCTTTCATCCCAACACAGTTTATAGGGCCATACGGTACATAGTTTTCAAGTTACAGACTAAGCTAAGCAAAAGTGAACCAGGCCTTTTTACTGTGAAAATGGCACTTTGGGACTGTGAAAGTGACATTTTGGCCCTGTTGTCCCAAACTGCCCCAGCACTTCCCACATTGCTCAAAGTGGCTAGCTTTCATCCCAACACAGTTTATAGGGCCATACGGTACATAGTTTTCAAGTTACAGACTAAGCTAAGCAAAATGAATCTTTTTTTTTTTACTGTGAAAATGGCACTTTGGGACTGTGAAAGTGACATTTTGGCCCTGTTGTCCCAAACTGCCCCAGCACTTCCCACATTGCTCAAAGTGGCTAGCTTTCATCCCAACACAGTTTATAGGGCCATACGGTACATAGTTTTCAAGTTACAGACTAAGCTAAGCAAAAGTGAACCAGGCCTTTTTACTGTGAAAATGGCACTTTGGGACTGTGAAAGTGACATTTTGGCCCTGTTGTCCCAAACTGCCCCAGCACTTCCCACATTGCTCAAAGTGGCTAGCTTTCATCCCAACACAGTTTATAGGGCCATACGGTACATAGTTTTCAAGTTACAGACTAAGCTAAGCAAAAGTGAACCAGGCCTTTTTACTGTGAAAATGGCACTTTGGGACTGTGAAAGTGACATTTTGGCCCCGTTCATTCCCTGTTGTCCCAAACTGCCCCAGCTCTTGCCACAATGCTCAAAGTGGCTAGCTTTCATCCCAACACAGTTTATAGGGCCATACGGTACATAGTTTTCAAGTTACAGACTAAGCTAAGCAAAAGTGAACCAGGCCTTTTTACTGTGAAAATGGCACTTTGGGACTGTGAAAGTGACATTTTGGCCCTGTTGTCCCAAACTGCCCCAGCACTTCCCACATTGCTCAAAGTGGCTAGCTTTCATCCCAACACAGTTTATAGGGCCATACGGTACATAGTTTTCAAGTTACAGACTAAGCTAAGCAAAAGTGAACCAGGCCTTTTTACTGTGAAAATGGCACTTTGGGACTGTGAAAGTGACATTTTGGCCCTGTTGTCCCAAACTGCCCCAGCACTTCCCACATTGCTCAAAGTGGCTAGCTTTCATCCCAACACAGTTTATAGGGCCATACGGTACATAGTTTTCAAGTTACAGACTAAGCTAAGCAAAATGAATCTTTTTTTTTTTACTGTGAAAATGGCACTTTGGGACTGTGAAAGTGACATTTTGGCCCTGTTGTCCCAAACTGCCCCAGCACTTCCCACATTGCTCAAAGTGGCTAGCTTTCATCCCAACACAGTTTATAGGGCCATACGGTACATAGTTTTCAAGTTACAGACTAAGCTAAGCAAAAGTGAACCAGGCCTTTTTACTGTGAAAATGGCACTTTGGGACTGTGAAAGTGACATTTTGGCCCCGTTCATTCCCTGTTGTCCCAAACTGCACCAGCTCTTGCCACAATGCTCAAAGTGGCTAGCTTTCATCCCAACACAGTTTATAGGGCCATACGGTACATAGTTTTCAAGTTACAGACTAAGCTAAGCAAAAGTGAACCAGGCCTTTTTACTGTGAAAACGGCACTTTGGGACTGTGAAAGTGACATTTTGGCCCTGTTGTCCCAAACTGCCCCAGCACTTCCCACATTGCTCAAAGTGGCTAGCTTTCATCCCAACACAGTTTATAGGGCCATACGGTACATAGTTTTCAAGTTACAGACTAAGCTAAGCAAAAGTGAACCAGGCCTTTTTACTGTGAAAACGGCACTTTGGGACTGTGAAAGTGACATTTTGGCCCTGTTGTCCCAAACTGCCCCAGCACTTCCCACATTGCTCAAAGTGGCTAGCTTTCATCCCAACACAGTTTATA
Source organism: Protomyctophum bolini (assembly GCF_963924005.1). Classification (NCBI taxonomy): domain Eukaryota; kingdom Metazoa; phylum Chordata; class Actinopteri; order Myctophiformes; family Myctophidae; genus Protomyctophum; species Protomyctophum bolini. The sequence continues at coordinate 13,452 of NW_027665821.1, forward strand.
GGGCCATACGGTACATAGTTTTCAAGTTACAGACTAAGCTAAGCAAAAGTGAACCAGGCCTTTTTACTGTGAAAATGGCACTTTGGGACTGTGAAAGTGACATTTTGGCCCTGTTGTCCCAAACTGCCCCAGCACTTCCCACATTGCTCAAAGTGGCTAGCTTTCATCCCAACACAGTTTATAGGGCCATACGGTACATAGTTTTCAAGTTACAGACTAAGCTAAGCAAAAGTGAACCAGGCCTTTTTACTGTGAAAATGGCACTTTGGGACTGTGAAAGTGACATTTTGGCCCTGTTGTCCCAAACTGCCCCAGCACTTCCCACATTGCTCAAAGTGGCTAGCTTTCATCCCAACACAGTTTATAGGGCCATACGGTACATAGTTTTCAAGTTACAGACTAAGCTAAGCAAAATGAATCTTTTTTTTTTTACTGTGAAAATGGCACTTTGGGACTGTGAAAGTGACATTTTGGCCCTGTTGTCCCAAACTGCCCCAGCACTTCCCACATTGCTCAAAGTGGCTAGCTTTCATCCCAACACAGTTTATAGGGCCATACGGTACATAGTTTTCAAGTTACAGACTAAGCTAAGCAAAAGTGAACCAGGCCTTTTTACTGTGAAAATGGCACTTTGGGACTGTGAAAGTGACATTTTGGCCCTGTTGTCCCAAACTGCCCCAGCACTTCCCACATTGCTCAAAGTGGCTAGCTTTCATCCCAACACAGTTTATAGGGCCATACGGTACATAGTTTTCAAGTTACAGACTAAGCTAAGCAAAAGTGAACCAGGCCTTTTTACTGTGAAAATGGCACTTTGGGACTGTGAAAGTGACATTTTGGCCCCGTTCATTCCCTGTTGTCCCAAACTGCCCCAGCTCTTGCCACAATGCTCAAAGTGGCTAGCTTTCATCCCAACACAGTTTATAGGGCCATACGGTACATAGTTTTCAAGTTACAGACTAAGCTAAGCAAAAGTGAACCAGGCCTTTTTACTGTGAAAATGGCACTTTGGGACTGTGAAAGTGACATTTTGGCCCTGTTGTCCCAAACTGCCCCAGCACTTCCCACATTGCTCAAAGTGGCTAGCTTTCATCCCAACACAGTTTATAGGGCCATACGGTACATAGTTTTCAAGTTACAGACTAAGCTAAGCAAAAGTGAACCAGGCCTTTTTACTGTGAAAATGGCACTTTGGGACTGTGAAAGTGACATTTTGGCCCTGTTGTCCCAAACTGCCCCAGCACTTCCCACATTGCTCAAAGTGGCTAGCTTTCATCCCAACACAGTTTATAGGGCCATACGGTACATAGTTTTCAAGTTACAGACTAAGCTAAGCAAAATGAATCTTTTTTTTTTTACTGTGAAAATGGCACTTTGGGACTGTGAAAGTGACATTTTGGCCCTGTTGTCCCAAACTGCCCCAGCACTTCCCACATTGCTCAAAGTGGCTAGCTTTCATCCCAACACAGTTTATAGGGCCATACGGTACATAGTTTTCAAGTTACAGACTAAGCTAAGCAAAAGTGAACCAGGCCTTTTTACTGTGAAAATGGCACTTTGGGACTGTGAAAGTGACATTTTGGCCCCGTTCATTCCCTGTTGTCCCAAACTGCCCCAGCTCTTGCCACAATGCTCAAAGTGGCTAGCTTTCATCCCAACACAGTTTATAGGGCCATACGGTACATAGTTTTCAAGTTACAGACTAAGCTAAGCAAAAGTGAACCAGGCCTTTTTACTGTGAAAACGGCACTTTGGGACTGTGAAAGTGACATTTTGGCCCTGTTGTCCCAAACTGCCCCAGCACTTCCCACATTGCTCAAAGTGGCTAGCTTTCATCCCAACACAGTTTATAGGGCCATACGGTACATAGTTTTCAAGTTACAGACTAAGCTAAGCAAAAGTGAACCAGGCCTTTTTACTGTGAAAACGGCACTTTGGGACTGTGAAAGTGACATTTTGGCCCTGTTGTCCCAAACTGCCCCAGCACTTCCCACATTGCTCAAAGTGGCTAGCTTTCATCCCAACACAGTTTATAGGGCCATACGGTACATAGTTTTCAAGTTACAGACTAAGCTAAGCAAAATGAATCTTTTTTTTTTTACTGTGAAAATGGCACTTTGGGACTGTGAAAGTGACATTTTGGCCCTGTTGTCCCAAACTGCCCCAGCACTTCCCACATTGCTCAAAGTGGCTAGCTTTCATCCCAACACAGTTTATAGGGCCATACGGTACATAGTTTTCAAGTTACAGACTAAGCTAAGCAAAAGTGAACCAGGCCTTTTTACTGTGAAAAAGGCACTTTGGGACTGTGAAAGTGACATTTTGGCCCTGTTGTCCCAAACTGCCCCAGCACTTCCCACATTGCTCAAAGTGGCTAGCTTTCATCCCAACACAGTTTATAGGGCCATACGGTACATAGTTTTCAAGTTACAGACTAAGCTAAGCAAAAGTGAACCAGGCCTTTTTACTGTGAAAATGGCACTTTGGGACTGTGAAAGTGACATTTTGGCCCGTTCATTCCCTGTTGTCCCAAACTGCCCCAGCTCTTGCCACAATGCTCAACGTGGCTAGCTTTCATCCCAACACAGTTTATAGGGCCATACGGTACATAGTTTTCAAGTTACAGACTAAGCTAAGCAAAAGTGAACCAGGCCTTTTTACTGTGAAAATGGCACTTTGGGACTGTGAAAGTGACATTTTGGCCCTGTTGTCCCAAACTGCCCCAGCACTTCCCACATTGCTCAAAGTGGCTAGCTTTCATCCCAACACAGTTTATAGGGCCATACGGTACATAGTTTTCAAGTTACAGACTAAGCTAAGCAAAAGTGAACCAGGCCTTTTTACTGTGAAAACGGCACTTTGGGACTGTGAAAGTGACATTTTGGCCCTGTTGTCCCAAACTGCCCCAGCACTTCCCACATTGCTCAAAGTGGCTAGCTTTCATCCCAACACAGTTTATAGGGCCATACGGTACATAGTTTTCAAGTTACAGACTAAGCTAAGCAAAAGTGAACCAGGCCTTTTTACTGTGAAAATGGCACTTTGGGACTGTGAAAGTGACATTTTGGCCCTGTTGTCCCAAACTGCCCCAGCACTTCCCACATTGCTCAAAGTGGCTAGCTTTCATCCCAACACAGTTTATAGGGCCATACGGTACATAGTTTTCAAGTTACAGACTAAGCTAAGCAAAAGTGAACCAGGCCTTTTTACTGTGAAAATGGCACTTTGGGACTGTGAAAGTGACATTTTGGCCCCGTTCATTCCCTGTTGTCCCAAACTGCCCCAGCTCTTGCCACAATGCTCAAAGTGGCTAGCTTTCATCCCAACACAGTTTATAGGGCCATACGGTACATAGTTTTCAAGTTACAGACTAAGCTAAGCAAAAGTGAACCAGGCCTTTTTACTGTGAAAATGGCACTTTGGGACTGTGAAAGTGACATTTTGGCCCTGTTGTCCCAAACTGCCCCAGCACTTCCCACATTGCTCAAAGTGGCTAGCTTTCATCCCAACACAGTTTATAGGGCCATACGGTACATAGTTTTCAAGTTACAGACTAAGCTAAGCAAAAGTGAACCAGGCCTTTTTACTGTGAAAACGGCACTTTGGGACTGTGAAAGTGACATTTTGGCCCTGTTGTCCCAAACTGCCCCAGCACTTCCCACATTGCTCAAAGTGGCTAGCTTTCATCCCAACACAGTTTATAGGGCCATACGGTACATAATTTTCAAGTTACAGACTAAGCTAAGCAAAAGTGAACCAGGCCTTTTTACTGTGAAAACGGCACTTTGGGACTGTGAAAGTGACATTTTGGCCCTGTTGTCCCAAACTGCCCCAGCACTTCCCACATTGCTCAAAGTGGCTAGCTTTCATCCCAACACAGTTTATAGGGCCATACGGTACATAGTTTTCAAGTTACAGACTAAGCTAAGCAAAATGAATCTTTTTTTTTTTACTGTGAAAATGGCACTTTGGGACTGTGAAAGTGACATTTTGGCCCTGTTGTCCCAAACTGCCCCAGCACTTCCCACATTGCTCAAAGTGGCTAGCTTTCATCCCAACACAGTTTATAGGGCCATACGGTACATAGTTTTCAAGTTACAGACTAAGCTAAGCAAAAGTGAACCAGGCCTTTTTACTGTGAAAACGGCACTTTGGGACTGTGAAAGTGACATTTTGGCCCTGTTGTCCCAAACTGCCCAAGCACTTCCCACATTGCTCAAAGTGGCTAGCTTTCATCCCAACACAGTTTATAGGGCCATACGGTACATAGTTTTCAAGTTACAGACTAAGCTAAGCAAAAGTGAACCAGGCCTTTTTACTGTGAAAATGGCACTTTGGGACTGTGAAAGTGACATTTTGGCCCTGTTGTCCCAAACTGCCCCAGCACTTCCCACATTGCTCAAAGTGGCTAGCTTTCATCCCAACACAGTTTATAGGGCCATACGGTACATAGTTTTCAAGTTACAGACTAAGCTAAGCAAAAGTGAACCAGGCCTTTTTACTGTGAAAATGGCACTTTGGGACTGTGAAAGTGACATTTTGGCCCCGTTCATTCCCTGTTGTCCCAAACTGCCCCAGCTCTTGCCACAATGCTCAAAGTGGCTAGCTTTCATCCCAACACAGTTTATAGGGCCATACGGTACATAGTTTTCAAGTTACAGACTAAGCTAAGCAAAAGTGAACCAGGCCTTTTTACTGTGAAAATGGCACTTTGGGACTGTGAAAGTGACATTTTGGCCCTGTTGTCCCAAACTGCCCCAGCACTTCCCACATTGCTCAAAGTGGCTAGCTTTCATCCCAACACAGTTTATAGGGCCATACGGTACATAGTTTTCAAGTTACAGACTAAGCTAAGCAAAAGTGAACCAGGCCTTTTTACTGTGAAAACGGCACTTTGGGACTGTGAAAGTGACATTTTGGCCCTGTTGTCCCAAACTGCCCCAGCACTTCCCACATTGCTCAAAGTGGCTAGCTTTCATCCCAACACAGTTTATAGGGCCATACGGTACATAGTTTTCAAGTTACAGACTAAGCTAAGCAAAAGTGAACCAGGCCTTTTTACTGTGAAAATGGCACTTTGGGACTGTGAAAGTGACATTTTGGCCCTGTTGTCCCAAACTGCCCCAGCACTTCCCACATTGCTCAAAGTGGCTAGCTTTCATCCCAACACAGTTTATAGGGCCATACGGTACATAGTTTTCAAGTTACAGACTAAGCTAAGCAAAAGTGAACCAGGCCTTTTTACTGTGAAAATGGCACTTTGGGACTGTGAAAGTGACATTTTGGCCCTGTTGTCCCAAACTGCCCCAGCACTTCCCACATTGCTCAAAGTGGCTAGCTTTCATCCCAACACAGTTTATAGGGCCATACGGTACATAGTTTTCAAGTTACAGACTAAGCTAAGCAAAATGAATCTTTTTTTTTTTACTGTGAAAATGGCACTTTGGGACTGTGAAAGTGACATTTTGGCCCTGTTGTCCCAAACTGCCCCAGCACTTCCCACATTGCTCAAAGTGGCTAGCTTTCATCCCAACACAGTTTATAGGGCCATACGGTACATAGTTTTCAAGTTACAGACTAAGCTAAGCAAAAGTGAACCAGGCCTTTTTACTGTGAAAATGGCACTTTGGGACTGTGAAAGTGACATTTTGGCCCCGTTCATTCCCTGTTGTCCCAAACTGCCCCAGCTCTTGCCACAATGCTCAAAGTGGCTAGCTTTCATCCCAACACAGTTTATAGGGCCATACGGTACATAGTTTTCAAGTTACAGACTAAGCTAAGCAAAAGTGAACCAGGCCTTTTTACTGTGAAAATGGCACTTTGGGACTGTGAAAGTGACATTTTGGCCCTGTTGTCCCAAACTGCCCCAGCACTTCCCACATTGCTCAAAGTGGCTAGCTTTCATCCCAACACAGTTTATAGGGCCATACGGTACATAGTTTTCAAGTTACAGACTAAGCTAAGCAAAAGTGAACCAGGCCTTTTTACTGTGAAAATGGCACTTTGGGACTGTGAAAGTGACATTTTGGCCCTGTTGTCCCAAACTGCCCCAGCACTTCCCACATTGCTCAAAGTGGCTAGCTTTCATCCCAACACAGTTTATAGGGCCATACGGTACATAGTTTTCAAGTTACAGACTAAGCTAAGCAAAATGAATCTTTTTTTTTTTACTGTGAAAATGGCACTTTGGGACTGTGAAAGTGACATTTTGGCCCTGTTGTCCCAAACTGCCCCAGCACTTCCCACATTGCTCAAAGTGGCTAGCTTTCATCCCAACACAGTTTATAGGGCCATACGGTACATAGTTTTCAAGTTACAGACTAAGCTAAGCAAAAGTGAACCAGGCCTTTTTACTGTGAAAATGGCACTTTGGGACTGTGAAAGTGACATTTTGGCCCCGTTCATTCCCTGTTGTCCCAAACTGCCCCAGCTCTTGCCACAATGCTCAAAGTGGCTAGCTTTCATCCCAACACAGTTTATAGGGCCATACGGTACATAGTTTTCAAGTTACAGACTAAGCTAAGCAAAAGTGAACCAGGCCTTTTTACTGTGAAAACGGCACTTTGGGACTGTGAAAGTGACATTTTGGCCCTGTTGTCCCAAACTGCCCCAGCACTTCCCACATTGCTCAAAGTGGCTAGCTTTCATCCCAACACAGTTTATAGGGCCATACGGTACATAGTTTTCAAGTTACAGACTAAGCTAAGCAAAAGTGAACCAGGCCTTTTTACTGTGAAAACGGCACTTTGGGACTGTGAAAGTGACATTTTGGCCCTGTTGTCCCAAACTGCCCCAGCACTTCCCACATTGCTCAAAGTGGCTAGCTTTCATCCCAACACAGTTTATAGGGCCATACGGTACATAGTTTTCAATTTACAGACTAAGCTAAGCAAAATGAATCTTTTTTTTTTTACTGTGAAAATGGCACTTTGGGACTGTGAAAGTGACATTTTGGCCCTGTTGTCCCAAACTGCCCCAGCACTTCCCACATTGCTCAAAGTGGCTAGCTTTCATCCCAACACAGTTTATAGGGCCATACGGTACATAGTTTTCAAGTTACAGACTAAGCTAAGCAAAATTAATCTTTTTTTTTTTACTGTGAAAATGGCACTTTGGGACTGTGAAAGTGACATTTTGGCCCTGTTGTCCCAAACTGCCCCAGCACTTCCCACATTGCTCAAAGTGGCTAGCTTTCATCCCAACACAGTTTATAGGGCCATACGGTACATAGTTTTCAAGTTACAGACTAAGCTAAGCAAAAGTGAACCAGGCCTTTTTACTGTGAAAATGGCACTTTGGGACTGTGAAAGTGACATTTTGGCCCCGTTCATTCCCTGTTGTCCCAAACTGCCCCAGCTCTTGCCACAATGCTCAAAGTGGCTAGCTTTCATCCCAACACAGTTTATAGGGCCATACGGTACATAGTTTTCAAGTTACAGACTAAGCTAAGCAAAAGTGAACCAGGCCTTTTTACTGTGAAAACGGCACTTTGGGACTGTGAAAGTGACATTTTGGCCCTGTTGTCCCAAACTGCCCCAGCACTTCCCACATTGCTCAAAGTGGCTAGCTTTCATCCCAACACAGTTTATAGGGCCATACGGTACATAGTTTTCAAGTTACAGACTAAGCTAAGCAAAAGTGAACCAGGCCTTTTTACTGTGAAAACGGCACTTTGGGACTGTGAAAGTGACATTTTGGCCCTGTTGTCCCAAACTGCCCCAGCACTTCCCACATTGCTCAAAGTGGCTAGCTTTCATCCCAACACAGTTTATAGGGCCATACGGTACATAGTTTTCAAGTTACAGACTAAGCTAAGCAAAATGAATCTTTTTTTTTTTACTGTGAAAATGGCACTTTGGGACTGTGAAAGTGACATTTTGGCCCTGTTGTCCCAAACTGCCCCAGCACTTCCCACATTGCTCAAAGTGGCTAGCTTTCATCCCAACACAGTTTATAGGGCCATACGGTACATAGTTTTCAAGTTACAGACTAAGCTAAGCAAAAGTGAACCAGGCCTTTTTACTGTGAAAACGGCACTTTGGGACTGTGAAAGTGACATTTTGGCCCTGTTGTCCCAAACTGCCCCAGCACTTCCCACATTGCTCAAAGTGGCTAGCTTTCATCCCAACACAGTTTATAGGGCCATACGGTACATAGTTTTCAAGTTACAGACTAAGCTAAGCAAAAGTGAACCAGGCCTTTTTACTGTGAAAATGGCACTTTGGGACTGTGAAAGTGACATTTTGGCCCCGTTCATTCCCTGTTGTCCCAAACTGCCCCAGCTCTTGCCACAATGCTCAACGTGGCTAGCTTTCATCCCAACACAGTTTATAGGGCCATACGGTACATAGTTTTCAAGTTACAGACTAAGCTAAGCAAAAGTGAACCAGGCCTTTTTACTGTGAAAATGGCACTTTGGGACTGTGAAAGTGACATTTTGGCCCTGTTGTCCCAAACTGCCCCAGCACTTCCCACATTGCTCAAAGTGGCTAGCTTTCATCCCAACACAGTTTATAGGGCCATACGGTACATAGTTTTCAAGTTACAGACTAAGCTAAGCAAAAGTGAACCAGGCCTTTTTACTGTGAAAATGGCACTTTGGGACTGTGAAAGTGACATTTTGGCCCGTTCATTCCCTGTTGTCCCAAACTGCCCCAGCTCTTGCCACAATGCTCAACGTGGCTAGCTTTCATCCCAACACAGTTTATAGGGCCATACGGTACATAGTTTTCAAGTTACAGACTAAGCTAAGCAAAAGTGAACCAGGCCTTTTTACTGTGAAAATGGCACTTTGGGACTGTGAAAGTGACATTTTGGCCCTGTTGTCCCAAACTGCCCCAGCACTTCCCACATTGCTCAAAGTGGCTAGCTTTCATCCCAACACAGTTTATAGGGCCATACGGTACATAGTTTTCAAGTTACAGACTAAGCTAAGCAAAAGTGAACCAGGCCTTTTTACTGTGAAAACGGCACTTTGGGACTGTGAAAGTGACATTTTGGCCCTGTTGTCCCAAACTGCCCCAGCACTTCCCACATTGCTCAAAGTGGCTAGCTTTCATCCCAACACAGTTTATAGGGCCATACGGTACATAGTTTTCAAGTTACAGACTAAGCTAAGCAAAAGTGAACCAGGCCTTTTTACTGTGAAAATGGCACTTTGGGACTGTGAAAGTGACATTTTGGCCCTGTTGTCCCAAACTGCCCCAGCACTTCCCACATTGCTCAAAGTGGCTAGCTTTCATCCCAACACAGTTTATAGGGCCATACGGTACATAGTTTTCAAGTTACAGACTAAGCTAAGCAAAAGTGAACCAGGCCTTTTTACTGTGAAAATGGCACTTTGGGACTGTGAAAGTGACATTTTGGCCCCGTTCATTCCCTGTTGTCCCAAACTGCCCCAGCTCTTGCCACAATGCTCAAAGTGGCTAGCTTTCATCCCAACACAGTTTATAGGGCCATACGGTACATAGTTTTCAAGTTACAGACTAAGCTAAGCAAAAGTGAACCAGGCCTTTTTACTGTGAAAATGGCACTTTGGGACTGTGAAAGTGACATTTTGGCCCTGTTGTCCCAAACTGCCCCAGCACTTCCCACATTGCTCAAAGTGGCTAGCTTTCATCCCAACACAGTTTATAGGGCCATACGGTACATAGTTTTCAAGTTACAGACTAAGCTAAGCAAAAGTGAACCAGGCCTTTTTACTGTGAAAACGGCACTTTGGGACTGTGAAAGTGACATTTTGGCCCTGTTGTCCCAAACTGCCCCAGCACTTCCCACATTGCTCAAAGTGGCTAGCTTTCATCCCAACACAGTTTATAGGGCCATACGGTACATAGTTTTCAAGTTACAGACTAAGCTAAGCAAAAGTGAACCAGGCCTTTTTACTGTGAAAACGGCACTTTGGGACTGTGAAAGTGACATTTTGGCCCTGTTGTCCCAAACTGCCCCAGCACTTCCCACATTGCTCAAAGTGGCTAGCTTTCATCCCAACACAGTTTATAGGGCCATACGGTACATAGTTTTCAAGTTACAGACTAAGCTAAGCAAAATGAATCTTTTTTTTTTTACTGTGAAAATGGCACTTTGGGACTGTGAAAGTGACATTTTGGCCCTGTTGTCCCAAACTGCCCCAGCACTTCCCACATTGCTCAAAGTGGCTAGCTTTCATCCCAACACAGTTTATAGGGCCATACGGTACATAGTTTTCAAGTTACAGACTAAGCTAAGCAAAAGTGAACCAGGCCTTTTTACTGTGAAAACGGCACTTTGGGACTGTGAAAGTGACATTTTGGCCCTGTTGTCCCAAACTGCCCAAGCACTTCCCACATTGCTCAAAGTGGCTAGCTTTCATCCCAACACAGTTTATAGGGCCATACGGTACATAGTTTTCAAGTTACAGACTAAGCTAAGCAAAAGTGAACCAGGCCTTTTTACTGTGAAAATGGCACTTTGGGACTGTGAAAGTGACATTTTGGCCCTGTTGTCCCAAACTGCCCCAGCACTTCCCACATTGCTCAAAGTGGCTAGCTTTCATCCCAACACAGTTTATAGGGCCATACGGTACATAGTTTTCAAGTTACAGACTAAGCTAAGCAAAAGTGAACCAGGCCTTTTTACTGTGAAAATGGCACTTTGGGACTGTGAAAGTGACATTTTGGCCCCGTTCATTCCCTGTTGTCCCAAACTGCCCCAGCTCTTGCCACAATGCTCAAAGTGGCTAGCTTTCATCCCAACACAGTTTATAGGGCCATACGGTACATAGTTTTCAAGTTACAGACTAAGCTAAGCAAAAGTGAACCAGGCCTTTTTACTGTGAAAATGGCACTTTGGGACTGTGAAAGTGACATTTTGGCCCTGTTGTCCCAAACTGCCCCAGCACTTCCCACATTGCTCAAAGTGGCTAGCTTTCATCCCAACACAGTTTATAGGGCCATACGGTACATAGTTTTCAAGTTACAGACTAAGCTAAGCAAAAGTGAACCAGGCCTTTTTACTGTGAAAACGGCACTTTGGGACTGTGAAAGTGACATTTTGGCCCTGTTGTCCCAAACTGCCCCAGCACTTCCCACATTGCTCAAAGTGGCTAGCTTTCATCCCAACACAGTTTATAGGGCCATACGGTACATAGTTTTCAAGTTACAGACTAAGCTAAGCAAAAGTGAACCAGGCCTTTTTACTGTGAAAATGGCACTTTGGGACTGTGAAAGTGACATTTTGGCCCTGTTGTCCCAAACTGCCCCAGCACTTCCCACATTGCTCAAAGTGGCTAGCTTTCATCCCAACACAGTTTATAGGGCCATACGGTACATAGTTTTCAAGTTACAGACTAAGCTAAGCAAAAGTGAACCAGGCCTTTTTACTGTGAAAATGGCACTTTGGGACTGTGAAAGTGACATTTTGGCCCTGTTGTCCCAAACTGCCCCAGCACTTCCCACATTGCTCAAAGTGGCTAGCTTTCATCCCAACACAGTTTATAGGGCCATACGGTACATAGTTTTCAAGTTACAGACTAAGCTAAGCAAAATGAATCTTTTTTTTTTTACTGTGAAAATGGCACTTTGGGACTGTGAAAGTGACATTTTGGCCCTGTTGTCCCAAACTGCCCCAGCACTTCCCACATTGCTCAAAGTGGCTAGCTTTCATCCCAACACAGTTTATAGGGCCATACGGTACATAGTTTTCAAGTTACAGACTAAGCTAAGCAAAAGTGAACCAGGCCTTTTTACTGTGAAAATGGCACTTTGGGACTGTGAAAGTGACATTTTGGCCCCGTTCATTCCCTGTTGTCCCAAACTGCCCCAGCTCTTGCCACAATGCTCAAAGTGGCTAGCTTTCATCCCAACACAGTTTATAGGGCCATACGGTACATAGTTTTCAAGTTACAGACTAAGCTAAGCAAAAGTGAACCAGGCCTTTTTACTGTGAAAATGGCACTTTGGGACTGTGAAAGTGACATTTTGGCCCTGTTGTCCCAAACTGCCCCAGCACTTCCCACATTGCTCAAAGTGGCTAGCTTTCATCCCAACACAGTTTATAGGGCCATACGGTACATAGTTTTCAAGTTACAGACTAAGCTAAGCAAAAGTGAACCAGGCCTTTTTACTGTGAAAATGGCACTTTGGGACTGTGAAAGTGACATTTTGGCCCTGTTGTCCCAAACTGCCCCAGCACTTCCCACATTGCTCAAAGTGGCTAGCTTTCATCCCAACACAGTTTATAGGGCCATACGGTACATAGTTTTCAAGTTACAGACTAAGCTAAGCAAAATGAATCTTTTTTTTTTTACTGTGAAAATGGCACTTTGGGACTGTGAAAGTGACATTTTGGCCCTGTTGTCCCAAACTGCCCCAGCACTTCCCACATTGCTCAAAGTGGCTAGCTTTCATCCCAACACAGTTTATAGGGCCATACGGTACATAGTTTTCAAGTTACAGACTAAGCTAAGCAAAAGTGAACCAGGCCTTTTTACTGTGAAAATGGCACTTTGGGACTGTGAAAGTGACATTTTGGCCCCGTTCATTCCCTGTTGTCCCAAACTGCCCCAGCTCTTGCCACAATGCTCAAAGTGGCTAGCTTTCATCCCAACACAGTTTATAGGGCCATACGGTACATAGTTTTCAAGTTACAGACTAAGCTAAGCAAAAGTGAACCAGGCCTTTTTACTGTGAAAACGGCACTTTGGGACTGTGAAAGTGACATTTTGGCCCTGTTGTCCCAAACTGCCCCAGCACTTCCCACATTGCTCAAAGTGGCTAGCTTTCATCCCAACACAGTTTATAGGGCCATACGGTACATAGTTTTCAAGTTACAGACTAAGCTAAGCAAAAGTGAACCAGGCCTTTTTACTGTGAAAACGGCACTTTGGGACTGTGAAAGTGACATTTTGGCCCTGTTGTCCCAAACTGCCCCAGCACTTCCCACATTGCTCAAAGTGGCTAGCTTTCATCCCAACACAGTTTATAGGGCCATACGGTACATAGTTTTCAAGTTACAGACTAAGCTAAGCAAAATTAATCTTTTTTTTTTTACTGTGAAAATGGCACTTTGGGACTGTGAAAGTGACATTTTGGCCCTGTTGTCCCAAACTGCCCCAGCACTTCCCACATTGCTCAAAGTGGCTAGCTTTCATCCCAACACAGTTTATAGGGCCATACGGTACATAGTTTTCAAGTTACAGACTAAGCTAAGCAAAATTAATCTTTTTTTTTTTACTGTGAAAATGGCACTTTGGGACTGTGAAAGTGACATTTTGGCCCTGTTGTCCCAAACTGCCCCAGCACTTCCCACATTGCTCAAAGTGGCTAGCTTTCATCCCAACACAGTTTATAGGGCCATACGGTACATAGTTTTCAAGTTACAGACTAAGCTAAGCAAAAGTGAACCAGGCCTTTTTACTGTGAAAATGGCACTTTGGGACTGTGAAAGTGACATTTTGGCCCCGTTCATTCCCTGTTGTCCCAAACTGCCCCAGCTCTTGCCACAATGCTCAAAGTGGCTAGCTTTCATCCCAACACAGTTTATAGGGCCATACGGTACATAGTTTTCAAGTTACAGACTAAGCTAAGCAAAAGTGAACCAGGCCTTTTTACTGTGAAAACGGCACTTTGGGACTGTGAAAGTGACATTTTGGCCCTGTTGTCCCAAACTGCCCCAGCACTTCCCACATTGCTCAAAGTGGCTAGCTTTCATCCCAACACAGTTTATAGGGCCATACGGTACATAGTTTTCAAGTTACAGACTAAGCTAAGCAAAAGTGAACCAGGCCTTTTTACTGTGAAAACGGCACTTTGGGACTGTGAAAGTGACATTTTGGCCCTGTTGTCCCAAACTGCCCCAGCACTTCCCACATTGCTCAAAGTGGCTAGCTTTCATCCCAACACAGTTTATAGGGCCATACGGTACATAGTTTTCAAGTTACAGACTAAGCTAAGCAAAATGAATCTTTTTTTTTTTACTGTGAAAATGGCACTTTGGGACTGTGAAAGTGACATTTTGGCCCTGTTGTCCCAAACTGCCCCAGCACTTCCCACATTGCTCAAAGTGGCTAGCTTTCATCCCAACACAGTTTATAGGGCCATACGGTACATAGTTTTCAAGTTACAGACTAAGCTAAGCAAAAGTGAACCAGGCCTTTTTACTGTGAAAACGGCACTTTGGGACTGTGAAAGTGACATTTTGGCCCTGTTGTCCCAAACTGCCCCAGCACTTCCCACATTGCTCAAAGTGGCTAGCTTTCATCCCAACACAGTTTATAGGGCCATACGGTACATAGTTTTCAAGTTACAGACTAAGCTAAGCAAAAGTGAACCAGGCCTTTTTACTGTGAAAATGGCACTTTGGGACTGTGAAAGTGACATTTTGGCCCCGTTCATTCCCTGTTGTCCCAAACTGCCCCAGCTCTTGCCACAATGCTCAACGTGGCTAGCTTTCATCCCAACACAGTTTATAGGGCCATACGGTACATAGTTTTCAAGTTACAGACTAAGCTAAGCAAAAGTGAACCAGGCCTTTTTACTGTGAAAATGGCACTTTGGGACTGTGAAAGTGACATTTTGGCCCTGTTGTCCCAAACTGCCCCAGCACTTCCCACATTGCTCAAAGTGGCTAGCTTTCATCCCAACACAGTTTATAGGGCCATACGGTACATAGTTTTCAAGTTACAGACTAAGCTAAGCAAAAGTGAACCAGGCCTTTTTACTGTGAAAATGGCACTTTGGGACTGTGAAAGTGACATTTTGGCCCTGTTGTCCCAAACTGCCCCAGCACTTCCCACATTGCTCAAAGTGGCTAGCTTTCATCCCAACACAGTTTATAGGGCCATACGGTACATAGTTTTCAAGTTACAGACTAAGCTAAGCAAAATGAATCTTTTTTTTTTTACTGTGAAAATGGCACTTTGGGACTGTGAAAGTGACATTTTGGCCCTGTTGTCCCAAACTGCCCCAGCACTTCCCACATTGCTCAAAGTGGCTAGCTTTCATCCCAACACAGTTTATAGGGCCATACGGTACATAGTTTTCAAGTTACAGACTAAGCTAAGCAAAAGTGAACCAGGCCTTTTTACTGTGAAAATGGCACTTTGGGACTGTGAAAGTGACATTTTGGCCCTGTTGTCCCAAACTGCCCCAGCACTTCCCACATTGCTCAAAGTGGCTAGCTTTCATCCCAACACAGTTTATAGGGCCATACGGTACATAGTTTTCAAGTTACAGACTAAGCTAAGCAAAAGTGAACCAGGCCTTTTTACTGTGAAAATGGCACTTTGGGACTGTGAAAGTGACATTTTGGCCCCGTTCATTCCCTGTTGTCCCAAACTGCCCCAGCTCTTGCCACAATGCTCAAAGTGGCTAGCTTTCATCCCAACACAGTTTATAGGGCCATACGGTACATAGTTTTCAAGTTACAGACTAAGCTAAGCAAAAGTGAACCAGGCCTTTTTACTGTGAAAATGGCACTTTGGGACTGTGAAAGTGACATTTTGGCCCTGTTGTCCCAAACTGCCCCAGCACTTCCCACATTGCTCAAAGTGGCTAGCTTTCATCCCAACACAGTTTATAGGGCCATACGGTACATAGTTTTCAAGTTACAGACTAAGCTAAGCAAAAGTGAACCAGGCCTTTTTACTGTGAAAACGGCACTTTGGGACTGTGAAAGTGACATTTTGGCCCAAACTGCCCCAGCACTTCCCACATTGCTCAAAGTGGCTAGCTTTCATCCCAACACAGTTTATAGGGCCATACGGTACATAGTTTTCAAGTTACAGACTAAGCTAAGCAAAATGAATCTTTTTTTTTTTACTGTGAAAATGGCACTTTGGGACTGTGAAAGTGACATTTTGGCCCTGTTGTCCCAAACTGCCCCAGCACTTCCCACATTGCTCAAAGTGGCTAGCTTTCATCCCAACACAGTTTATAGGGCCATACGGTACATAGTTTTCAAGTTACAGACTAAGCTAAGCAAAAGTGAACCAGGCCTTTTTACTGTGAAAACGGCACTTTGGGACTGTGAAAGTGACATTTTGGCCCTGTTGTCCCAAACTGCCCCAGCACTTCCCACATTGCTCAAAGTGGCTAGCTTTCATCCCAACACAGTTTATAGGGCCATACGGTACATAGTTTTCAAGTTACAGACTAAGCTAAGCAAAAGTGAACCAGGCCTTTTTACTGTGAAAATGGCACTTTGGGACTGTGAAAGTGACATTTTGGCCCCGTTCATTCCCTGTTGTCCCAAACTGCCCCAGCTCTTGCCACAATGCTCAAAGTGGCTAGCTTTCATCCCAACACAGTTTATAGGGCCATACGGTACATAGTTTTCAAGTTACAGACTAAGCTAAGCAAAAGTGAACCAGGCCTTTTTACTGTGAAAATGGCACTTTGGGACTGTGAAAGTGACATTTTGGCCCTGTTGTCCCAAACTGCCCCAGCACTTCCCACATTGCTCAAAGTGGCTAGCTTTCATCCCAACACAGTTTATAGGGCCATACGGTACATAGTTTTCAAGTTACAGACTAAGCTAAGCAAAAGTGAACCAGGCCTTTTTACTGTGAAAACGGCACTTTGGGACTGTGAAAGTGACATTTTGGCCCTGTTGTCCCAAACTGCCCCAGCACTTCCCACATTGCTCAAAGTGGCTAGCTTTCATCCCAACACAGTTTATAGGGCCATACGGTACATAGTTTTCAAGTTACAGACTAAGCTAAGCAAAAGTGAACCAGGCCTTTTTACTGTGAAAACGGCACTTTGGGACTGTGAAAGTGACATTTTGGCCCTGTTGTCCCAAACTGCCCCAGCACTTCCCACATTGCTCAAAGTGGCTAGCTTTCATCCCAACACAGTTTATAGGGCCATACGGTACATAGTTTTCAAGTTACAGACTAAGCTAAGCAAAATGAATCTTTTTTTTTTTACTGTGAAAATGGCACTTTGGGACTGTGAAAGTGACATTTTGGCCCTGTTGTCCCAAACTGCCCCAGCACTTCCCACATTGCTCAAAGTGGCTAGCTTTCATCCCAACACAGTTTATAGGGCCATACGGTACATAGTTTTCAAGTTACAGACTAAGCTAAGCAAAAGTGAACCAGGCCTTTTTACTGTGAAAACGGCACTTTGGGACTGTGAAAGTGACATTTTGGCCCTGTTGTCCCAAACTGCCCCAGCACTTCCCACATTGCTCAAAGTGGCTAGCTTTCATCCCAACACAGTTTATAGGGCCATACGGTACATAGTTTTCAAGTTACAGACTAAGCTAAGCAAAAGTGAACCAGGCCTTTTTACTGTGAAAACGGCACTTTGGGACTGTGAAAGTGACATTTTGGCCCTGTTGTCCCAAACTGCCCCAGCACTTCCCACATTGCTCAAAGTGGCTAGCTTTCATCCCAACACAGTTTATAGGGCCATACGGTACATAGTTTTCAAGTTACAGACTAAGCTAAGCAAAAGTGAACCAGGCCTTTTTACTGTGAAAACGGCACTTTGGGACTGTGAAAGTGACATTTTGGCCCTGTTGTCCCAAACTGCCCCAGCACTTCCCACATTGCTCAAAGTGGCTAGCTTTCATCCCAACACAGTTTATAGGGCCATACGGTACATAGTTTTCAAGTTACAGACTAAGCTAAGCAAAATGAATCTTTTTTTTTTTACTGTGAAAATGGCACTTTGGGACTGTGAAAGTGACATTTTGGCCCTGTTGTCCCAAACTGCCCCAGCACTTCCCACATTGCTCAAAGTGGCTAGCTTTCATCCCAACACAGTTTATAGGGCCATACGGTACATAGTTTTCAAGTTACAGACTAAGCTAAGCAAAAGTGAACCAGGCCTTTTTACTGTGAAAATGGCACTTTGGGACTGTGAAAGTGACATTTTGGCCCCGTTCATTCCCTGTTGTCCCAAACTGCCCCAGCTCTTGCCACAATGCTCAACGTGGCTAGCTTTCATCCCAACACAGTTTATAGGGCCATACGGTACATAGTTTTCAAGTTACAGACTAAGCTAAGCAAAAGTGAACCAGGCCTTTTTACTGTGAAAATGGCACTTTGGGACTGTGAAAGTGACATTTTGGCCCTGTTGTCCCAAACTGCCCCAGCACTTCCCACATTGCTCAAAGTGGCTAGCTTTCATCCCAACACAGTTTATAGGGCCATACGGTACATAGTTTTCAAGTTACAGACTAAGCTAAGCAAAAGTGAACCAGGCCTTTTTACTGTGAAAATGGCACTTTGGGACTGTGAAAGTGACATTTTGGCCCTGTTGTCCCAAACTGCCCCAGCACTTCCCACATTGCTCAAAGTGGCTAGCTTTCATCCCAACACAGTTTATAGGGCCATACGGTACATAGTTTTCAAGTTACAGACTAAGCTAAGCAAAAGTGAACCAGGCCTTTTTACTGTGAAAACGGCACTTTGGGACTGTGAAAGTGACATTTTGGCCCAAACTGCCCCAGCACTTCCCACATTGCTCAAAGTGGCTAGCTTTCATCCCAACACAGTTTATAGGGCCATACGGTACATAGTTTTCAAGTTACAGACTAAGCTAAGCAAAATGAATCTTTTTTTTTTTACTGTGAAAATGGCACTTTGGGACTGTGAAAGTGACATTTTGGCCCTGTTGTCCCAAACTGCCCCAGCACTTCCCACATTGCTCAAAGTGGCTAGCTTTCATCCCAACACAGTTTATAGGGCCATACGGTACATAGTTTTCAAGTTACAGACTAAGCTAAGCAAAAGTGAACCAGGCCTTTTTACTGTGAAAACGGCACTTTGGGACTGTGAAAGTGACATTTTGGCCCTGTTGTCCCAAACTGCCCCAGCACTTCCCACATTGCTCAAAGTGGCTAGCTTTCATCCCAACACAGTTTATAGGGCCATACGGTACATAGTTTTCAAGTTACAGACTAAGCTAAGCAAAAGTGAACCAGGCCTTTTTACTGTGAAAATGGCACTTTGGGACTGTGAAAGTGACATTTTGGCCCCGTTCATTCCCTGTTGTCCCAAACTGCCCCAGCTCTTGCCACAATGCTCAAAGTGGCTAGCTTTCATCCCAACACAGTTTATAGGGCCATACGGTACATAGTTTTCAAGTTACAGACTAAGCTAAGCAAAAGTGAACCAGGCCTTTTTACTGTGAAAATGGCACTTTGGGACTGTGAAAGTGACATTTTGGCCCTGTTGTCCCAAACTGCCCCAGCACTTCCCACATTGCTCAAAGTGGCTAGCTTTCATCCCAACACAGTTTATAGGGCCATACGGTACATAGTTTTCAAGTTACAGACTAAGCTAAGCAAAAGTGAACCAGGCCTTTTTACTGTGAAAACGGCACTTTGGGACTGTGAAAGTGACATTTTGGCCCTGTTGTCCCAAACTGCCCCAGCACTTCCCACATTGCTCAAAGTGGCTAGCTTTCATCCCAACACAGTTTATAGGGCCATACGGTACATAGTTTTCAAGTTACAGACTAAGCTAAGCAAAAGTGAACCAGGCCTTTTTACTGTGAAAACGGCACTTTGGGACTGTGAAAGTGACATTTTGGCCCTGTTGTCCCAAACTGCCCCAGCACTTCCCACATTGCTCAAAGTGGCTAGCTTTCATCCCAACATAGTTTATAGGGCCATACGGTACATAGTTTTCAAGTTACAGACTAAGCTAAGCAAAATGAATCTTTTTTTTTTTACTGTGAAAATGGCACTTTGGGACTGTGAAAGTGACATTTTGGCCCTGTTGTCCCAAACTGCCCCAGCACTTCCCACATTGCTCAAAGTGGCTAGCTTTCATCCCAACACAGTTTATAGGGCCATACGGTACATAGTTTTCAAGTTACAGACTAAGCTAAGCAAAAGTGAACCAGGCCTTTTTACTGTGAAAACGGCACTTTGGGACTGTGAAAGTGACATTTTGGCCCTGTTGTCCCAAACTGCCCCAGCACTTCCCACATTGCTCAAAGTGGCTAGCTTTCATCCCAACACAGTTTATAGGGCCATACGGTACATAGTTTTCAAGTTACAGACTAAGCTAAGCAAAAGTGAACCAGGCCTTTTTACTGTGAAAACGGCACTTTGGGACTGTGAAAGTGACATTTTGGCCCTGTTGTCCCAAACTGCCCCAGCACTTCCCACATTGCTCAAAGTGGCTAGCTTTCATCCCAACACAGTTTATAGGGCCATACGGTACATAGTTTTCAAGTTACAGACTAAGCTAAGCAAAAGTGAACCAGGCCTTTTTACTGTGAAAATGGCACTTTGGGACTGTGAAAGTGACATTTTGGCCCTGTTGTCCCAAACTGCCCCAGCACTTCCCACATTGCTCAAAGTGGCTAGCTTTCATCCCAACACAGTTTATAGGGCCATACGGTACATAGTTTTCAAGTTACAGACTAAGCTAAGCAAAATGAATCTTTTTTTTTTTACTGTGAAAATGGCACTTTGGGACTGTGAAAGTGACATTTTGGCCCTGTTGTCCCAAACTGCCCCAGCACTTCCCACATTGCTCAAAGTGGCTAGCTTTCATCCCAACACAGTTTATAGGGCCATACGGTACATAGTTTTCAAGTTACAGACTAAGCTAAGCAAAATGAATCTTTTTTTTTTTACTGTGAAAATGGCACTTTGGGACTGTGAAAGTGACATTTTGGCCCTGTTGTCCCAAACTGCCCCAGCACTTCCCACATTGCTCAAAGTGGCTAGCTTTCATCCCAACACAGTTTATAGGGCCATACGGTACATAGTTTTCAAGTTACAGACTAAGCTAAGCAAAAGTGAACCAGGCCTTTTTACTGTGAAAATGGCACTTTGGGACTGTGAAAGTGACATTTTGGCCCCGTTCATTCCCTGTTGTCCCAAACTGCCCCAGCTCTTGCCACAATGCTCAAAGTGGCTAGCTTTCATCCCAACACAGTTTATAGGGCCATACAGTACATAGTTTTCAAGTTACAGACTAAGCTAAGCAAAAGTGAACCAGGCCTTTTTACTGTGAAAATGGCACTTTGGGACTGTGAAAGTGACATTTTGGCCCTGTTGTCCCAAACTGCCCCAGCACTTCCCACATTGCTCAAAGTGGCTAGCTTTCATCCCAACACAGTTTATAGGGCCATACGGTACATAGTTTTCAAGTTACAGACTAAGCTAAGCAAAAGTGAACCAGGCCTTTTTACTGTGAAAACGGCACTTTGGGACTGTGAAAGTGACATTTTGGCCCTGTTGTCCCAAACTGCCCCAGCACTTCCCACATTGCTCAAAGTGGCTAGCTTTCATCCCAACACAGTTTATAGGGCCATACGGTACATAGTTTTCAAGTTACAGACTAAGCTAAGCAAAAGTGAACCAGGCCTTTTTACTGTGAAAACGGCACTTTGGGACTGTGAAAGTGACATTTTGGCCCTGTTGTCCCAAACTGCCCCAGCACTTCCCACATTGCTCAAAGTGGCTAGCTTTCATCCCAACACAGTTTATAGGGCCATACGGTACATAGTTTTCAAGTTACAGACTAAGCTAAGCAAAAGTGAACCAGGCCTTTTTACTGTGAAAACGGCACTTTGGGACTGTGAAAGTGACATTTTGGCCCTGTTGTCCCAAACTGCCCCAGCACTTCCCACATTGCTCAAAGTGGCTAGCTTTCATCCCAACACAGTTTATAGGGCCATACGGTACATAGTTTTCAAGTTACAGACTAAGCTAAGCAAAAGTGAACCAGGCCTTTTTACTGTGAAAATGGCACTTTGGGACTGTGAAAGTGACATTTTGGCCCTGTTGTCCCAAACTGCCCCAGCACTTCCCACATTGCTCAAAGTGGCTAGCTTTCATCCCAACACAGTTTATAGGGCCATACGGTACATAGTTTTCAAGTTACAGACTAAGCTAAGCAAAAGTGAACCAGGCCTTTTTACTGTGAAAACGGCACTTTGGGACTGTGAAAGTGACATTTTGGCCCTGTTGTCCCAAACTGCCCCAGCACTTCCCACATTGCTCAAAGTGGCTAGCTTTCATCCCAACACAGTTTATAGGGCCATACGGTACATAGTTTTCAAGTTACAGACTAAGCTAAGCAAAAGTGAACCAGGCCTTTTTACTGTGAAAACGGCACTTTGGGACTGTGAAAGTGACATTTTGGCCCTGTTGTCCCAAACTGCCCCAGCACTTCCCACATTGCTCAAAGTGGCTAGCTTTCATCCCAACACAGTTTATAGGGCCATACGGTACATAGTTTTCAAGTTACAGACTAAGCTAAGCAAAATGAATCTTTTTTTTTTTACTGTGAAAATGGCACTTTGGGACTGTGAAAGTGACATTTTGGCCCTGTTGTCCCAAACTGCCCCAGCACTTCCCACATTGCTCAAAGTGGCTAGCTTTCATCCCAACACAGTTTATAGGGCCATACGGTACATAGTTTTCAAGTTACAGACTAAGCTAAGCAAAAGTGAACCAGGCCTTTTTACTGTGAAAACGGCACTTTGGGACTGTGAAAGTGACATTTTGGCCCTGTTGTCCCAAACTGCCCCAGCACTTCCCACATTGCTCAAAGTGGCTAGCTTTCATCCCAACACAGTTTATAGGGCCATACGGTACATAGTTTTCAAGTTACAGACTAAGCTAAGCAAAAGTGAACCAGGCCTTTTTACTGTGAAAATGGCACTTTGGGACTGTGAAAGTGACATTTTGGCCCCGTTCATTCCCTGTTGTCCCAAACTGCCCCAGCTCTTGCCACAATGCTCAACGTGGCTAGCTTTCATCCCAACACAGTTTATAGGGCCATACGGTACATAGTTTTCAAGTTACAGACTAAGCTAAGCAAAAGTGAACCAGGCCTTTTTACTGTGAAAATGGCACTTTGGGACTGTGAAAGTGACATTTTGGCCCTGTTGTCCCAAACTGCCCCAGCACTTCCCACATTGCTCAAAGTGGCTAGCTTTCATCCCAACACAGTTTATAGGGCCATACGGTACATAGTTTTCAAGTTACAGACTAAGCTAAGCAAAAGTGAACCAGGCCTTTTTACTGTGAAAATGGCACTTTGGGACTGTGAAAGTGACATTTTGGCCCTGTTGTCCCAAACTGCCCCAGCACTTCCCACATTGCTCAAAGTGGCTAGCTTTCATCCCAACACAGTTTATAGGGCCATACGGTACATAGTTTTCAAGTTACAGACTAAGCTAAGCAAAATGAATCTTTTTTTTTTTACTGTGAAAATGGCACTTTGGGACTGTGAAAGTGACATTTTGGCCCTGTTGTCCCAAACTGCCCCAGCACTTCCCACATTGCTCAAAGTGGCTAGCTTTCATCCCAACACAGTTTATAGGGCCATACGGTACATAGTTTTCAAGTTACAGACTAAGCTAAGCAAAAGTGAACCAGGCCTTTTTACTGTGAAAATGGCACTTTGGGACTGTGAAAGTGACATTTTGGCCCTGTTGTCCCAAACTGCCCCAGCACTTCCCACATTGCTCAAAGTGGCTAGCTTTCATCCCAACACAGTTTATAGGGCCATACGGTACATAGTTTTCAAGTTACAGACTAAGCTAAGCAAAAGTGAACCAGGCCTTTTTACTGTGAAAATGGCACTTTGGGACTGTGAAAGTGACATTTTGGCCCCGTTCATTCCCTGTTGTCCCAAACTGCCCCAGCTCTTGCCACAATGCTCAAAGTGGCTAGCTTTCATCCCAACACAGTTTATAGGGCCATACGGTACATAGTTTTCAAGTTACAGACTAAGCTAAGCAAAAGTGAACCAGGCCTTTTTACTGTGAAAATGGCACTTTGGGACTGTGAAAGTGACATTTTGGCCCTGTTGTCCCAAACTGCCCCAGCACTTCCCACATTGCTCAAAGTGGCTAGCTTTCATCCCAACACAGTTTATAGGGCCATACGGTACATAGTTTTCAAGTTACAGACTAAGCTAAGCAAAAGTGAACCAGGCCTTTTTACTGTGAAAATGGCACTTTGGGACTGTGAAAGTGACATTTTGGCCCCGTTCATTCCCTGTTGTCCCAAACTGCCCCAGCTCTTGCCACAATGCTCAAAGTGGCTAGCTTTCATCCCAACACAGTTTATAGGGCCATACGGTACATAGTTTTCAAGTTACAGACTAAGCTAAGCAAAAGTGAACCAGGCCTTTTTACTGTGAAAATGGCACTTTGGGACTGTGAAAGTGACATTTTGGCCCTGTTGTCCCAAACTGCCCCAGCACTTCCCACATTGCTCAAAGTGGCTAGCTTTCATCCCAACACAGTTTATAGGGCCATACGGTACATAGTTTTCAAGTTACAGACTAAGCTAAGCAAAAGTGAACCAGGCCTTTTTACTGTGAAAACGGCACTTTGGGACTGTGAAAGTGACATTTTGGCCCTGTTGTCCCAAACTGCCCCAGCACTTCCCACATTGCTCAAAGTGGCTAGCTTTCATCCCAACACAGTTTATAGGGCCATACGGTACATAGTTTTCAAGTTACAGACTAAGCTAAGCAAAAGTGAACCAGGCCTTTTTACTGTGAAAACGGCACTTTGGGACTGTGAAAGTGACATTTTGGCCCTGTTGTCCCAAACTGCCCCAGCACTTCCCACATTGCTCAAAGTGGCTAGCTTTCATCCCAACACAGTTTATAGGGCCATACGGTACATAGTTTTCAAGTTACAGACTAAGCTAAGCAAAATGAATCTTTTTTTTTTTACTGTGAAAATGGCACTTTGGGACTGTGAAAGTGACATTTTGGCCCTGTTGTCCCAAACTGCCCCAGCACTTCCCACATTGCTCAAAGTGGCTAGCTTTCATCCCAACACAGTTTATAGGGCCATACGGTACATAGTTTTCAAGTTACAGACTAAGCTAAGCAAAAGTGAACCAGGCCTTTTTACTGTGAAAACGGCACTTTGGGACTGTGAAAGTGACATTTTGGCCCTGTTGTCCCAAACTGCCCCAGCACTTCCCACATTGCTCAAAGTGGCTAGCTTTCATCCCAACACAGTTTATAGGGCCATACGGTACATAGTTTTCAAGTTACAGACTAAGCTAAGCAAAAGTGAACCAGGCCTTTTTACTGTGAAAATGGCACTTTGGGACTGTGAAAGTGACATTTTGGCCCCGTTCATTCCCTGTTGTCCCAAACTGCCCCAGCTCTTGCCACAATGCTCAACGTGGCTAGCTTTCATCCCAACACAGTTTATAGGGCCATACGGTACATAGTTTTCAAGTTACAGACTAAGCTAAGCAAAAGTGAACCAGGCCTTTTTACTGTGAAAATGGCACTTTGGGACTGTGAAAGTGACATTTTGGCCCTGTTGTCCCAAACTGCCCCAGCACTTCCCACATTGCTCAAAGTGGCTAGCTTTCATCCCAACACAGTTTATAGGGCCATACGGTACATAGTTTTCAAGTTACAGACTAAGCTAAGCAAAAGTGAACCAGGCCTTTTTACTGTGAAAATGGCACTTTGGGACTGTGAAAGTGACATTTTGGCCCTGTTGTCCCAAACTGCCCCAGCACTTCCCACATTGCTCAAAGTGGCTAGCTTTCATCCCAACACAGTTTATAGGGCCATACGGTACATAGTTTTCAAGTTACAGACTAAGCTAAGCAAAATGAATCTTTTTTTTTTTACTGTGAAAATGGCACTTTGGGACTGTGAAAGTGACATTTTGGCCCTGTTGTCCCAAACTGCCCCAGCACTTCCCACATTGCTCAAAGTGGCTAGCTTTCATCCCAACACAGTTTATAGGGCCATACGGTACATAGTTTTCAAGTTACAGACTAAGCTAAGCAAAAGTGAACCAGGCCTTTTTACTGTGAAAATGGCACTTTGGGACTGTGAAAGTGACATTTTGGCCCTGTTGTCCCAAACTGCCCCAGCACTTCCCACATTGCTCAAAGTGGCTAGCTTTCATCCCAACACAGTTTATAGGGCCATACGGTACATAGTTTTCAAGTTACAGACTAAGCTAAGCAAAAGTGAACCAGGCCTTTTTACTGTGAAAATGGCACTTTGGGACTGTGAAAGTGACATTTTGGCCCCGTTCATTCCCTGTTGTCCCAAACTGCCCCAGCTCTTGCCACAATGCTCAAAGTGGCTAGCTTTCATCCCAACACAGTTTATAGGGCCATACGGTACATAGTTTTCAAGTTACAGACTAAGCTAAGCAAAAGTGAACCAGGCCTTTTTACTGTGAAAATGGCACTTTGGGACTGTGAAAGTGACATTTTGGCCCTGTTGTCCCAAACTGCCCCAGCACTTCCCACATTGCTCAAAGTGGCTAGCTTTCATCCCAACACAGTTTATAGGGCCATACGGTACATAGTTTTCAAGTTACAGACTAAGCTAAGCAAAAGTGAACCAGGCCTTTTTACTGTGAAAATGGCACTTTGGGACTGTGAAAGTGACATTTTGGCCCTGTTGTCCCAAACTGCCCCAGCACTTCCCACATTGCTCAAAGTGGCTAGCTTTCATCCCAACACAGTTTATAGGGCCATACGGTACATAGTTTTCAAGTTACAGACTAAGCTAAGCAAAATGAATCTTTTTTTTTTTACTGTGAAAATGGCACTTTGGGACTGTGAAAGTGACATTTTGGCCCTGTTGTCCCAAACTGCCCCAGCACTTCCCACATTGCTCAAAGTGGCTAGCTTTCATCCCAACACAGTTTATAGGGCCATACGGTACATAGTTTTCAAGTTACAGACTAAGCTAAGCAAAAGTGAACCAGGCCTTTTTACTGTGAAAATGGCACTTTGGGACTGTGAAAGTGACATTTTGGCCCCGTTCATTCCCTGTTGTCCCAAACTGCCCCAGCTCTTGCCACAATGCTCAAAGTGGCTAGCTTTCATCCCAACACAGTTTATAGGGCCATACGGTACATAGTTTTCAAGTTACAGACTAAGCTAAGCAAAAGTGAACCAGGCCTTTTTACTGTGAAAACGGCACTTTGGGACTGTGAAAGTGACATTTTGGCCCTGTTGTCCCAAACTGCCCCAGCACTTCCCACATTGCTCAAAGTGGCTAGCTTTCATCCCAACACAGTTTATAGGGCCATACGGTACATAGTTTTCAAGTTACAGACTAAGCTAAGCAAAAGTGAACCAGGCCTTTTTACTGTGAAAACGGCACTTTGGGACTGTGAAAGTGACATTTTGGCCCTGTTGTCCCAAACTGCCCCAGCACTTCCCACATTGCTCAAAGTGGCTAGCTTTCATCCCAACACAGTTTATAGGGCCATACGGTACATAGTTTTCAAGTTACAGACTAAGCTAAGCAAAAGTGAACCAGGCCTTTTTACTGTGAAAATGGCACTTTGGGACTGTGAAAGTGACATTTTGGCCCTGTTGTCCCAAACTGCCCCAGCACTTCCCACATTGCTCAAAGTGGCTAGCTTTCATCCCAACACAGTTTATAGGGCCATACGGTACATAGTTTTCAAGTTACAGACTAAGCTAAGCAAAAGTGAACCAGGCCTTTTTACTGTGAAAATGGCACTTTGGGACTGTGAAAGTGACATTTTGGCCCTGTTGTCCCAAACTGCCCCAGCACTTCCCACATTGCTCAAAGTGGCTAGCTTTCATCCCAACACAGTTTATAGGGCCATACGGTACATAGTTTTCAAGTTACAGACTAAGCTAAGCAAAATGAATCTTTTTTTTTTTACTGTGAAAATGGCACTTTGGGACTGTGAAAGTGACATTTTGGCCCTGTTGTCCCAAACTGCCCCAGCACTTCCCACATTGCTCAAAGTGGCTAGCTTTCATCCCAACACAGTTTATAGGGCCATACGGTACATAGTTTTCAAGTTACAGACTAAGCTAAGCAAAAGTGAACCAGGCCTTTTTACTGTGAAAATGGCACTTTGGGACTGTGAAAGTGACATTTTGGCCCTGTTGTCCCAAACTGCCCCAGCACTTCCCACATTGCTCAAAGTGGCTAGCTTTCATCCCAACACAGTTTATAGGGCCATACGGTACATAGTTTTCAAGTTACAGACTAAGCTAAGCAAAAGTGAACCAGGCCTTTTTACTGTGAAAATGGCACTTTGGGACTGTGAAAGTGACATTTTGGCCCCGTTCATTCCCTGTTGTCCCAAACTGCCCCAGCTCTTGCCACAATGCTCAAAGTGGCTAGCTTTCATCCCAACACAGTTTATAGGGCCATACGGTACATAGTTTTCAAGTTACAGACTAAGCTAAGCAAAAGTGAACCAGGCCTTTTTACTGTGAAAATGGCACTTTGGGACTGTGAAAGTGACATTTTGGCCCTGTTGTCCCAAACTGCCCCAGCACTTCCCACATTGCTCAAAGTGGCTAGCTTTCATCCCAACACAGTTTATAGGGCCATACGGTACATAGTTTTCAAGTTACAGACTAAGCTAAGCAAAATGAATCTTTTTTTTTTTACTGTGAAAATGGCACTTTGGGACTGTGAAAGTGACATTTTGGCCCTGTTGTCCCAAACTGCCCCAGCACTTCCCACATTGCTCAAAGTGGCTAGCTTTCATCCCAACACAGTTTATAGGGCCATACGGTACATAGTTTTCAAGTTACAGACTAAGCTAA
The DNA here is from genome assembly GCF_963924005.1 of Protomyctophum bolini. Taxonomy (NCBI): domain Eukaryota; kingdom Metazoa; phylum Chordata; class Actinopteri; order Myctophiformes; family Myctophidae; genus Protomyctophum; species Protomyctophum bolini. The sequence goes on from NW_027665821.1 coordinate 41,964, forward strand.
GCAAAAGTGAACCAGGCCTTTTTACTGTGAAAATGGCACTTTGGGACTGTGAAAGTGACATTTTGGCCCCGTTCATTCCCTGTTGTCCCAAACTGCCCCAGCTCTTGCCACAATGCTCAAAGTGGCTAGCTTTCATCCCAACACAGTTTATAGGGCCATACGGTACATAGTTTTCAAGTTACAGACTAAGCTAAGCAAAAGTGAACCAGGCCTTTTTACTGTGAAAACGGCACTTTGGGACTGTGAAAGTGACATTTTGGCCCTGTTGTCCCAAACTGCCCCAGCACTTCCCACATTGCTCAAAGTGGCTAGCTTTCATCCCAACACAGTTTATAGGGCCATACGGTACATAGTTTTCAAGTTACAGACTAAGCTAAGCAAAAGTGAACCAGGCCTTTTTACTGTGAAAACGGCACTTTGGGACTGTGAAAGTGACATTTTGGCCCTGTTGTCCCAAACTGCCCCAGCACTTCCCACATTGCTCAAAGTGGCTAGCTTTCATCCCAACACAGTTTATAGGGCCATACGGTACATAGTTTTCAAGTTACAGACTAAGCTAAGCAAAATGAATCTTTTTTTTTTTACTGTGAAAATGGCACTTTGGGACTGTGAAAGTGACATTTTGGCCCTGTTGTCCCAAACTGCCCCAGCACTTCCCACATTGCTCAAAGTGGCTAGCTTTCATCCCAACACAGTTTATAGGGCCATACGGTACATAGTTTTCAAGTTACAGACTAAGCTAAGCAAAAGTGAAACAGGCCTTTTTACTGTGAAAACGGCACTTTGGGACTGTGAAAGTGACATTTTGGCCCTGTTGTCCCAAACTGCCCCAGCACTTCCCACATTGCTCAAAGTGGCTAGCTTTCATCCCAACACAGTTTATAGGGCCATACGGTACATAGTTTTCAAGTTACAGACTAAGCTAAGCAAAAGTGAACCAGGCCTTTTTACTGTGAAAATGGCACTTTGGGACTGTGAAAGTGACATTTTGGCCCCGTTCATTCCCTGTTGTCCCAAACTGCCCCAGCTCTTGCCACAATGCTCAAAGTGGCTAGCTTTCATCCCAACACAGTTTATAGGGCCATACGGTACATAGTTTTCAAGTTACAGACTAAGCTAAGCAAAAGTGAACCAGGCCTTTTTACTGTGAAAACGGCACTTTGGGACTGTGAAAGTGACATTTTGGCCCTGTTGTCCCAAACTGCCCCAGCACTTCCCACATTGCTCAAAGTGGCTAGCTTTCATCCCAACACAGTTTATAGGGCCATACGGTACATAGTTTTCAAGTTACAGACTAAGCTAAGCAAAAGTGAACCAGGCCTTTTTACTGTGAAAACGGCACTTTGGGACTGTGAAAGTGACATTTTGGCCCTGTTGTCCCAAACTGCCCCAGCACTTCCCACATTGCTCAAAGTGGCTAGCTTTCATCCCAACACAGTTTATAGGGCCATACGGTACATAGTTTTCAAGTTACAGACTAAGCTAAGCAAAATGAATCTTTTTTTTTTTACTGTGAAAATGGCACTTTGGGACTGTGAAAGTGACATTTTGGCCCTGTTGTCCCAAACTGCCCCAGCACTTCCCACATTGCTCAAAGTGGCTAGCTTTCATCCCAACACAGTTTATAGGGCCATACGGTACATAGTTTTCAAGTTACAGACTAAGCTAAGCAAAAGTGAAACAGGCCTTTTTACTGTGAAAACGGCACTTTGGGACTGTGAAAGTGACATTTTGGCCCTGTTGTCCCAAACTGCCCCAGCACTTCCCACATTGCTCAAAGTGGCTAGCTTTCATCCCAACACAGTTTATAGGGCCATACGGTACATAGTTTTCAAGTTACAGACTAAGCTAAGCAAAAGTGAACCAGGCCTTTTTACTGTGAAAATGGCACTTTGGGACTGTGAAAGTGACATTTTGGCCCCGTTCATTCCCTGTTGTCCCAAACTGCCCCAGCTCTTGCCACAATGCTCAACGTGGCTAGCTTTCATCCCAACACAGTTTATAGGGCCATACGGTACATAGTTTTCAAGTTACAGACTAAGCTAAGCAAAAGTGAACCAGGCCTTTTTACTGTGAAAATGGCACTTTGGGACTGTGAAAGTGACATTTTGGCCCTGTTGTCCCAAACTGCCCCAGCACTTCCCACATTGCTCAAAGTGGCTAGCTTTCATCCCAACACAGTTTATAGGGCCATACGGTACATAGTTTTCAAGTTACAGACTAAGCTAAGCAAAAGTGAACCAGGCCTTTTTACTGTGAAAACGGCACTTTGGGACTGTGAAAGTGACATTTTGGCCCTGTTGTCCCAAACTGCCCCAGCACTTCCCACATTGCTCAAAGTGGCTAGCTTTCATCCCAACACAGTTTATAGGGCCATACGGTACATAGTTTTCAAGTTACAGACTAAGCTAAGCAAAAGTGAACCAGGCCTTTTTACTGTGAAAATGGCACTTTGGGACTGTGAAAGTGACATTTTGGCCCTGTTGTCCCAAACTGCCCCAGCACTTCCCACATTGCTCAAAGTGGCTAGCTTTCATCCCAACACAGTTTATAGGGCCATACGGTACATAGTTTTCAAGTTACAGACTAAGCTAAGCAAAAGTGAACCAGGCCTTTTTACTGTGAAAATGGCACTTTGGGACTGTGAAAGTGACATTTTGGCCCCGTTCATTCCCTGTTGTCCCAAACTGCCCCAGCTCTTGCCACAATGCTCAAAGTGGCTAGCTTTCATCCCAACACAGTTTATAGGGCCATACGGTACATAGTTTTCAAGTTACAGACTAAGCTAAGCAAAAGTGAACCAGGCCTTTTTACTGTGAAAATGGCACTTTGGGACTGTGAAAGTGACATTTTGGCCCTGTTGTCCCAAACTGCCCCAGCACTTCCCACATTGCTCAAAGTGGCTAGCTTTCATCCCAACACAGTTTATAGGGCCATACGGTACATAGTTTTCAAGTTACATACTAAGCTAAGCAAAAGTGAACCAGGCCTTTTTACTGTGAAAACGGCACTTTGGGACTGTGAAAGTGACATTTTGGCCCTGTTGTCCCAAACTGCCCCAGCACTTCCCACATTGCTCAAAGTGGCTAGCTTTCATCCCAACACAGTTTATAGGGCCATACGGTACATAGTTTTCAAGTTACAGACTAAGCTAAGCAAAAGTGAACCAGGCCTTTTTACTGTGAAAACGGCACTTTGGGACTGTGAAAGTGACATTTTGGCCCTGTTGTCCCAAACTGCCCCAGCACTTCCCACATTGCTCAAAGTGGCTAGCTTTCATCCCAACACAGTTTATAGGGCCATACGGTACATAGTTTTCAAGTTACAGACTAAGCTAAGCAAAATGAATCTTTTTTTTTTTACTGTGAAAATGGCACTTTGGGACTGTGAAAGTGACATTTTGGCCCTGTTGTCCCAAACTGCCCCAGCACTTCCCACATTGCTCAAAGTGGCTAGCTTTCATCCCAACACAGTTTATAGGGCCATACGGTACATAGTTTTCAAGTTACAGACTAAGCTAAGCAAAAGTGAACCAGGCCTTTTTACTGTGAAAACGGCACTTTGGGACTGTGAAAGTGACATTTTGGCCCTGTTGTCCCAAACTGCCCCAGCACTTCCCACATTGCTCAAAGTGGCTAGCTTTCATCCCAACACAGTTTATAGGGCCATACGGTACATAGTTTTCAAGTTACAGACTAAGCTAAGCAAAAGTGAACCAGGCCTTTTTACTGTGAAAATGGCACTTTGGGACTGTGAAAGTGACATTTTGGCCCCGTTCATTCCCTGTTGTCCCAAACTGCCCCAGCTCTTGCCACAATGCTCAACGTGGCTAGCTTTCATCCCAACACAGTTTATAGGGCCATACGGTACATAGTTTTCAAGTTACAGACTAAGCTAAGCAAAAGTGAACCAGGCCTTTTTACTGTGAAAATGGCACTTTGGGACTGTGAAAGTGACATTTTGGCCCTGTTGTCCCAAACTGCCCCAGCACTTCCCACATTGCTCAAAGTGGCTAGCTTTCATCCCAACACAGTTTATAGGGCCATACGGTACATAGTTTTCAAGTTACAGACTAAGCTAAGCAAAAGTGAACCAGGCCTTTTTACTGTGAAAATGGCACTTTGGGACTGTGAAAGTGACATTTTGGCCCTGTTGTCCCAAACTGCCCCAGCACTTCCCACATTGCTCAAAGTGGCTAGCTTTCATCCCAACACAGTTTATAGGGCCATACGGTACATAGTTTTCAAGTTACAGACTAAGCTAAGCAAAATGAATCTTTTTTTTTTTACTGTGAAAATGGCACTTTGGGACTGTGAAAGTGACATTTTGGCCCTGTTGTCCCAAACTGCCCCAGCACTTCCCACATTGCTCAAAGTGGCTAGCTTTCATCCCAACACAGTTTATAGGGCCATACGGTACATAGTTTTCAAGTTACAGACTAAGCTAAGCAAAAGTGAACCAGGCCTTTTTACTGTGAAAATGGCACTTTGGGACTGTGAAAGTGACATTTTGGCCCTGTTGTCCCAAACTGCCCCAGCACTTCCCACATTGCTCAAAGTGGCTAGCTTTCATCCCAACACAGTTTATAGGGCCATACGGTACATAGTTTTCAAGTTACAGACTAAGCTAAGCAAAAGTGAACCAGGCCTTTTTACTGTGAAAATGGCACTTTGGGACTGTGAAAGTGACATTTTGGCCCCGTTCATTCCCTGTTGTCCCAAACTGCCCCAGCTCTTGCCACAATGCTCAAAGTGGCTAGCTTTCATCCCAACACAGTTTATAGGGCCATACGGTACATAGTTTTCAAGTTACAGACTAAGCTAAGCAAAAGTGAACCAGGCCTTTTTACTGTGAAAATGGCACTTTGGGACTGTGAAAGTGACATTTTGGCCCTGTTGTCCCAAACTGCCCCAGCACTTCCCACATTGCTCAAAGTGGCTAGCTTTCATCCCAACACAGTTTATAGGGCCATACGGTACATAGTTTTCAAGTTACAGACTAAGCTAAGCAAAAGTGAACCAGGCCTTTTTACTGTGAAAATGGCACTTTGGGACTGTGAAAGTGACATTTTGGCCCTGTTGTCCCAAACTGCCCCAGCACTTCCCACATTGCTCAAAGTGGCTAGCTTTCATCCCAACACAGTTTATAGGGCCATACGGTACATAGTTTTCAAGTTACAGACTAAGCTAAGCAAAATGAATCTTTTTTTTTTTACTGTGAAAATGGCACTTTGGGACTGTGAAAGTGACATTTTGGCCCTGTTGTCCCAAACTGCCCCAGCACTTCCCACATTGCTCAAAGTGGCTAGCTTTCATCCCAACACAGTTTATAGGGCCATACGGTACATAGTTTTCAAGTTACAGACTAAGCTAAGCAAAAGTGAACCAGGCCTTTTTACTGTGAAAATGGCACTTTGGGACTGTGAAAGTGACATTTTGGCCCCGTTCATTCCCTGTTGTCCCAAACTGCCCCAGCTCTTGCCACAATGCTCAAAGTGGCTAGCTTTCATCCCAACACAGTTTATAGGGCCATACGGTACATAGTTTTCAAGTTACAGACTAAGCTAAGCAAAAGTGAACCAGGCCTTTTTACTGTGAAAACGGCACTTTGGGACTGTGAAAGTGACATTTTGGCCCTGTTGTCCAAAACTGCCCCAGCACTTCCCACATTGCTCAAAGTGGCTAGCTTTCATCCCAACACAGTTTATAGGGCCATACGGTACATAGTTTTCAAGTTACAGACTAAGCTAAGCAAAAGTGAACCAGGCCTTTTTACTGTGAAAACGGCACTTTGGGACTGTGAAAGTGACATTTTGGCCCTGTTGTCCCAAACTGCCCCAGCACTTCCCACATTGCTCAAAGTGGCTAGCTTTCATCCCAACACAGTTTATAGGGCCATACGGTACATAGTTTTCAAGTTACAGACTAAGCTAAGCAAAATGAATCTTTTTTTTTTTACTGTGAAAATGGCACTTTGGGACTGTGAAAGTGACATTTTGGCCCTGTTGTCCCAAACTGCCCCAGCACTTCCCACATTGCTCAAAGTGGCTAGCTTTCATCCCAACACAGTTTATAGGGCCATACGGTACATAGTTTTCAAGTTACAGACTAAGCTAAGCAAAAGTGAACCAGGCCTTTTTACTGTGAAAACGGCACTTTGGGACTGTGAAAGTGACATTTTGGCCCTGTTGTCCCAAACTGCCCCAGCACTTCCCACATTGCTCAAAGTGGCTAGCTTTCATCCCAACACAGTTTATAGGGCCATACGGTACATAGTTTTCAAGTTACAGACTAAGCTAAGCAAAAGTGAACCAGGCCTTTTTACTGTGAAAATGGCACTTTGGGACTGTGAAAGTGACATTTTGGCCCTGTTGTCCCAAACTGCCCCAGCACTTCCCACATTGCTCAAAGTGGCTAGCTTTCATCCCAACACAGTTTATAGGGCCATACGGTACATAGTTTTCAAGTTACAGACTAAGCTAAGCAAAATGAATCTTTTTTTTTTTACTGTGAAAATGGCACTTTGGGACTGTGAAAGTGACATTTTGGCCCTGTTGTCCCAAACTGCCCCAGCACTTCCCACATTGCTCAAAGTGGCTAGCTTTCATCCCAACACAGTTTATAGGGCCATACGGTACATAGTTTTCAAGTTACAGACTAAGCTAAGCAAAAGTGAACCAGGCCTTTTTACTGTGAAAATGGCACTTTGGGACTGTGAAAGTGACATTTTGGCCCCGTTCATTCCCTGTTGTCCCAAACTGCCCCAGCTCTTGCCACAATGCTCAAAGTGGCTAGCTTTCATCCCAACACAGTTTATAGGGCCATACGGTACATAGTTTTCAAGTTACAGACTAAGCTAAGCAAAAGTGAACCAGGCCTTTTTACTGTGAAAACGGCACTTTGGGACTGTGAAAGTGACATTTTGGCCCTGTTGTCCCAAACTGCCCCAGCACTTCCCACATTGCTCAAAGTGGCTAGCTTTCATCCCAACACAGTTTATAGGGCCATACGGTACATAGTTTTCAAGTTACAGACTAAGCTAAGCAAAAGTGAACCAGGCCTTTTTACTGTGAAAACGGCACTTTGGGACTGTGAAAGTGACATTTTGGCCCTGTTGTCCCAAACTGCCCCAGCACTTCCCACATTGCTCAAAGTGGCTAGCTTTCATCCCAACACAGTTTATAGGGCCATACGGTACATAGTTTTCAAGTTACAGACTAAGCTAAGCAAAATGAATCTTTTTTTTTTTACTGTGAAAATGGCACTTTGGGACTGTGAAAGTGACATTTTGGCCCTGTTGTCCCAAACTGCCCCAGCACTTCCCACATTGCTCAAAGTGGCTAGCTTTCATCCCAACACAGTTTATAGGGCCATACGGTACATAGTTTTCAAGTTACAGACTAAGCTAAGCAAAAGTGAACCAGGCCTTTTTACTGTGAAAACGGCACTTTGGGACTGTGAAAGTGACATTTTGGCCCTGTTGTCCCAAACTGCCCCAGCACTTCCCACATTGCTCAAAGTGGCTAGCTTTCATCCCAACACAGTTTATAGGGCCATACGGTACATAGTTTTCAAGTTACAGACTAAGCTAAGCAAAAGTGAACCAGGCCTTTTTACTGTGAAAATGGCACTTTGGGACTGTGAAAGTGACATTTTGGCCCCGTTCATTCCCTGTTGTCCCAAACTGCCCCAGCTCTTGCCACAATGCTCAACGTGGCTAGCTTTCATCCCAACACAGTTTATAGGGCCATACGGTACATAGTTTTCAAGTTACAGACTAAGCTAAGCAAAAGTGAACCAGGCCTTTTTACTGTGAAAATGGCACTTTGGGACTGTGAAAGTGACATTTTGGCCCTGTTGTCCCAAACTGCCCCAGCACTTCCCACATTGCTCAAAGTGGCTAGCTTTCATCCCAACACAGTTTATAGGGCCATACGGTACATAGTTTTCAAGTTACAGACTAAGCTAAGCAAAAGTGAACCAGGCCTTTTTACTGTGAAAATGGCACTTTGGGACTGTGAAAGTGACATTTTGGCCCTGTTGTCCCAAACTGCCCCAGCACTTCCCACATTGCTCAAAGTGGCTAGCTTTCATCCCAACACAGTTTATAGGGCCATACGGTACATAGTTTTCAAGTTACAGACTAAGCTAAGCAAAATGAATCTTTTTTTTTTTACTGTGAAAATGGCACTTTGGGACTGTGAAAGTGACATTTTGGCCCTGTTGTCCCAAACTGCCCCAGCACTTCCCACATTGCTCAAAGTGGCTAGCTTTCATCCCAACACAGTTTATAGGGCCATACGGTACATAGTTTTCAAGTTACAGACTAAGCTAAGCAAAAGTGAACCAGGCCTTTTTACTGTGAAAATGGCACTTTGGGACTGTGAAAGTGACATTTTGGCCCTGTTGTCCCAAACTGCCCCAGCACTTCCCACATTGCTCAAAGTGGCTAGCTTTCATCCCAACACAGTTTATAGGGCCATACGGTACATAGTTTTCAAGTTACAGACTAAGCTAAGCAAAAGTGAACCAGGCCTTTTTACTGTGAAAATGGCACTTTGGGACTGTGAAAGTGACATTTTGGCCCCGTTCATTCCCTGTTGTCCCAAACTGCCCCAGCTCTTGCCACAATGCTCAAAGTGGCTAGCTTTCATCCCAACACAGTTTATAGGGCCATACGGTACATAGTTTTCAAGTTACAGACTAAGCTAAGCAAAAGTGAACCAGGCCTTTTTACTGTGAAAATGGCACTTTGGGACTGTGAAAGTGACATTTTGGCCCTGTTGTCCCAAACTGCCCCAGCACTTCCCACATTGCTCAAAGTGGCTAGCTTTCATCCCAACACAGTTTATAGGGCCATACGGTACATAGTTTTCAAGTTACAGACTAAGCTAAGCAAAAGTGAACCAGGCCTTTTTACTGTGAAAACGGCACTTTGGGACTGTGAAAGTGACATTTTGGCCCAAACTGCCCCAGCACTTCCCACATTGCTCAAAGTGGCTAGCTTTCATCCCAACACAGTTTATAGGGCCATACGGTACATAGTTTTCAAGTTACAGACTAAGCTAAGCAAAATTAATCTTTTTTTTTTTACTGTGAAAATGGCACTTTGGGACTGTGAAAGTGACATTTTGGCCCTGTTGTCCCAAACTGCCCCAGCACTTCCCACATTGCTCAAAGTGGCTAGCTTTCATCCCAACACAGTTTATAGGGCCATATGGTACATAGTTTTCAAGTTACAGACTAAGCTAAGCAAAAGTGAACCAGGCCTTTTTACTGTGAAAACGGCACTTTGGGACTGTGAAAGTGACATTTTGGCCCTGTTGTCCCAAACTGCCCCAGCACTTCCCACATTGCTCAAAGTGGCTAGCTTTCATCCCAACACAGTTTATAGGGCCATACGGTACATAGTTTTCAAGTTACAGACTAAGCTAAGCAAAAGTGAACCAGGCCTTTTTACTGTGAAAATGGCACTTTGGGACTGTGAAAGTGACATTTTGGCCCCGTTCATTCCCTGTTGTCCCAAACTGCCCCAGCTCTTGCCACAATGCTCAAAGTGGCTAGCTTTCATCCCAACACAGTTTATAGGGCCATACGGTACATAGTTTTCAAGTTACAGACTAAGCTAAGCAAAAGTGAACCAGGCCTTTTTACTGTGAAAATGGCACTTTGGGACTGTGAAAGTGACATTTTGGCCCTGTTGTCCCAAACTGCCCCAGCACTTCCCACATTGCTCAAAGTGGCTAGCTTTCATCCCAACACAGTTTATAGGGCCATACGGTACATAGTTTTCAAGTTACAGACTAAGCTAAGCAAAAGTGAACCAGGCCTTTTTACTGTGAAAATGGCACTTTGGGACTGTGAAAGTGACATTTTGGCCCCGTTCGTTCCCTGTTGTCCCAAACTGCCCCAGCTCTTGCCACAATGCTCAAAGTGGCTAGCTTTCATCTCAACACAGTTTATAGGGCCATACGGTACATAGTTTTCAAGTTACAGACTAAGCTAAGCAAAAGTGAACCAGGCCTTTTTACTGTGAAAATGGCACTTTGGGACTGTGAAAGTGACATTTTGGCCCTGTTGTCCCAAACTGCCCCAGCACTTCCCACATTGCTCAAAGTGGCTAGCTTTCATCCCAACACAGTTTATAGGGCCATACGGTACATAGTTTTCAAGATACAGACTAAGCTAAGCAAAAGTGAACCAGGCCTTTTTACTGTGAAAATGGCACTTTGGGACTGTGAAAGTGACATTTTGGCCCTGTTGTCCCAAACTGCCCCAGCACTTCCCACATTGCTCAAAGTGGCTAGCTTTCATCCCAACACAGTTTATAGGGCCATACGGTACATAGTTTTCAAGTTACAGACTAAGCTAAGCAAAAGTGAACCAGGCCTTTTTACTGTGAAAATGGCACTTTGGGACTGTGAAAGTGACATTTTGGCCCTGTTGTCCCAAACTGCCCCAGCACTTCCCACATTGCTCAAAGTGGCTAGCTTTCATCCCAACACAGTTTATAGGGCCATACGGTACATAGTTTTCAAGTTACAGACTAAGCTAAGCAAAAGTGAACCAGGCCTTTTTACTGTGAAAACGGCACTTTGGGACTGTGAAAGTGACATTTTGGCCCTGTTGTCCCAAACTGCCCCAGCACTTCCCACATTGCTCAAAGTGGCTAGCTTTCATCCCAACACAGTTTATAGGGCCATACGGTACATAGTTTTCAAGTTACAGACTAAGCTAAGCAAAAGTTTTTCAGGCCTTTTTACTGTGAAAACGGCACTTTGGGACTGTGAAAGTGACATTTTGGCCCTGTTGTCCCAAACTGCCCCAGCACTTCCCACATTGCTCAAAGTGGCTAGCTTTCATCCCAACACAGTTTATAGGGCCATACGGTACATAGTTTTCAAGTTACAGCCTAAGCTAAGCAAAAGTGAACCAGGCCTTTTTACTGTGAAAATGGCACTTTGGGACTGTGAAAGTGACATTTTGGCCCTGTTGTCCCAAACTGCCCCAGCACTTCCCACATTGCTCAAAGTGGCTAGCTTTCATCCCAACACAGTTTATAGGGCCATACGGTACATAGTTTTCAAGTTACAGACTAAGCTAAGCAAAATGAATCTTTTTTTTTTTACTGTGAAAATGGCACTTTGGGACTGTGAAAGTGACATTTTGGCCCTGTTGTCCCAAACTGCCCCAGCACTTCCCACATTGCTCAAAGTGGCTAGCTTTCATCCCAACACAGTTTATAGGGCCATACGGTACATAGTTTTCAAGTTACAGACTAAGCTAAGCAAAAGTGAACCAGGCCTTTTTACTGTGAAAACGGCACTTTGGGACTGTGAAAGTGACATTTTGGCCCTGTTGTCCCAAACTGCCCCAGCACTTCCCACATTGCTCAAAGTGGCTAGCTTTCATCCCAACACAGTTTATAGGGCCATACGGTACATAGTTTTCAAGTTACAGACTAAGCTAAGCAAAATGAATCTTTTTTTTTTTACTGTGAAAACGGCACTTTGGGACTGTGAAAGTAACATTTTGGCCCTGTTGTCCCAAACTGCCCCAGCACTTCCCACATTGCTCAAAGTGGCTAGCTTTCATCCCAACACAGTTTATAGGGCCATACGGTACATAGTTTTCAAGTTACAGACTAAGCTAAGCAAAAGTGAACCTCTTTTTTTTTACTGTGAAAATGGCACTTTGGGACTGTGAAAGTGACATTTTGGCCCTGTTCGTTCCCTGTTGTCCCAAACTGCCCCAGCTCTTGCCACAATGCTCAAAGTGGCTAGCTTTCATCTCAACACAGTTTATAGGGCCATACGGTACATAGTTTTCAAGTTACAGACTAAGCTAAGCAAAAGTGAACCAGGCCTTTTTACTGTGAAAATGGCACTTTGGGACTGTGAAAGTGACATTTTGGCCCTGTTGTCCCAAACTGCCCCAGCACTTCCCACATTGCTCAAAGTGGCTAGCTTTCATCCCAACACAGTTTATAGGGCCATACGGTACATAGTTTTCAAGTTACAGACTAAGCTAAGCAAAAGTGAACCAGGCCTTTTTACTGTGAAAATGGCACTTTGGGACTGTGAAAGTGACATTTTGGCCCTGTTGTCCCAAACTGCCCCAGCACTTCCCACATTGCTCAAAGTGGCTAGCTTTCATCCCAACACAGTTTATAGGGCCATACGGTACATAGTTTTCAAGTTACAGACTAAGCTAAGCAAAAGTGAACCAGGCCTTTTTACTGTGAAAATGGCACTTTGGGACTGTGAAAGTGACATTTTGGCCCTGTTGTCCCAAACTGCCCCAGCACTTCCCACATTGCTCAAAGTGGCTAGCTTTCATCCCAACACAGTTTATAGGGCCATACGGTACATAGTTTTCAAGTTACAGACTAAGCTAAGCAAAAGTGAACCAGGCCTTTTTACTGTGAAAACGGCACTTTGGGACTGTGAAAGTGACATTTTGGCCCTGTTGTCCCAAACTGCCCCAGCACTTCCCACATTGCTCAAAGTGGCTAGCTTTCATCCCAACACAGTTTATAGGGCCATACGGTACATAGTTTTCAAGTTACAGACTAAGCTAAGCAAAAGTTTTTCAGGCCTTTTTACTGTGAAAACGGCACTTTGGGACTGTGAAAGTGACATTTTGGCCCTGTTGTCCCAAACTGCCCCAGCACTTCCCACATTGCTCAAAGTGGCTAGCTTTCATCCCAACACAGTTTATAGGGCCATACGGTACATAGTTTTCAAGTTACAGCCTAAGCTAAGCAAAAGTGAACCAGGCCTTTTTACTGTGAAAATGGCACTTTGGGACTGTGAAAGTGACATTTTGGCCCTGTTGTCCCAAACTGCCCCAGCACTTCCCACATTGCTCAAAGTGGCTAGCTTTCATCCCAACACAGTTTATAGGGCCATACGGTACATAGTTTTCAAGTTACAGACTAAGCTAAGCAAAATGAATCTTTTTTTTTTTACTGTGAAAATGGCACTTTGGGACTGTGAAAGTGACATTTTGGCCCTGTTGTCCCAAACTGCCCCAGCACTTCCCACATTGCTCAAAGTGGCTAGCTTTCATCCCAACACAGTTTATAGGGCCATACGGTACATAGTTTTCAAGTTACAGACTAAGCTAAGCAAAAGTGAACCAGGCCTTTTTACTGTGAAAACGGCACTTTGGGACTGTGAAAGTGACATTTTGGCCCTGTTGTCCCAAACTGCCCCAGCACTTCCCACATTGCTCAAAGTGGCTAGCTTTCATCCCAACACAGTTTATAGGGCCATACGGTACATAGTTTTCAAGTTACAGACTAAGCTAAGCAAAATGAATCTTTTTTTTTTTACTGTGAAAACGGCACTTTGGGACTGTGAAAGTAACATTTTGGCCCTGTTGTCCCAAACTGCCCCAGCACTTCCCACATTGCTCAAAGTGGCTAGCTTTCATCCCAACACAGTTTATAGGGCCATACGGTACATAGTTTTCAAGTTACAGACTAAGCTAAGCAAAAGTGAACCTTTTTTTTTTTACTGTGAAAATGGCACTTTGGGACTGTGAAAGTGACATTTTGGCCCTGTTCGTTCCCTGTTGTCCCAAACTGCCCCAGCTCTTGCCACAATGCTCAAAGTGGCTAGCTTTCATCTCAACACAGTTTATAGGGCCATACGGTACATAGTTTTCAAGTTACAGACTAAGCTAAGCAAAAGTGAACCAGGCCTTTTTACTGTGAAAATGGCACTTTGGGACTGTGAAAGTGACATTTTGGCCCTGTTGTCCCAAACTGCCCCAGCACTTCCCACATTGCTCAAAGTGGCTAGCTTTCATCCCAACACAGTTTATAGGGCCATACGGTACATAGTTTTCAAGATACAGACTAAGCTAGGCAAAAGTGAACCAGGCCTTTTTACTGTGAAAATGGCACTTTGGGACTGTGAAAGTGACATTTTGGCCCTGTTGTCCCAAACTGCCCCAGCACTTCCCACATTGCTCAAAGTGGCTAGCTTTCATCCCAACACAGTTTATAGGGCCATACGGTACATAGTTTTCAAGTTACAGACTAAGCTAAGCAAAAGTGAACCAGGCCTTTTTACTGTGAAAATGGCACTTTGGGACTGTGAAAGTGACATTTTGGCCCTGTTGTCCCAAACTGCCCCAGCACTTCCCACATTGCTCAAAGTGGCTAGCTTTCATCCCAACACAGTTTATAGGGCCATACGGTACATAGTTTTCAAGTTACAGACTAAGCTAAGCAAAAGTGAACCAGGCCTTTTTACTGTGAAAACGGCACTTTGGGACTGTGAAAGTGACATTTTGGCCCTGTTGTCCCAAACTGCCCCAGCACTTCCCACATTGCTCAAAGTGGCTAGCTTTCATCCCAACACAGTTTATAGGGCCATACGGTACATAGTTTTCAAGTTACAGACTAAGCTAAGCAAAAGTTTTTCAGGCCTTTTTACTGTGAAAACGGCACTTTGGGACTGTGAAAGTGACATTTTGGCCCTGTTGTCCCAAACTGCCCCAGCACTTCCCACATTGCTCAAAGTGGCTAGCTTTCATCCCAACACAGTTTATAGGGCCATACGGTACATAGTTTTCAAGTTACAGCCTAAGCTAAGCAAAAGTGAACCAGGCCTTTTTACTGTGAAAATGGCACTTTGGGACTGTGAAAGTGACATTTTGGCCCTGTTGTCCCAAACTGCCCCAGCACTTCCCACATTGCTCAAAGTGGCTAGCTTTCATCCCAACACAGTTTATAGGGCCATACGGTACATAGTTTTCAAGTTACAGACTAAGCTAAGCAAAATGAATCTTTTTTTTTTTACTGTGAAAATGGCACTTTGGGACTGTGAAAGTGACATTTTGGCCCTGTTGTCCCAAACTGCCCCAGCACTTCCCACATTGCTCAAAGTGGCTAGCTTTCATCCCAACACAGTTTATAGGGCCATACGGTACATAGTTTTCAAGTTACAGACTAAGCTAAGCAAAAGTGAACCAGGCCTTTTTACTGTGAAAACGGCACTTTGGGACTGTGAAAGTGACATTTTGGCCCTGTTGTCCCAAACTGCCCCAGCACTTCCCACATTGCTCAAAGTGGCTAGCTTTCATCCCAACACAGTTTATAGGGCCATACGGTACATAGTTTTCAAGTTACAGACTAAGCTAAGCAAAATGAATCTTTTTTTTTTTACTGTGAAAACGGCACTTTGGGACTGTGAAAGTAACATTTTGGCCCTGTTGTCCCAAACTGCCCCAGCACTTCCCACATTGCTCAAAGTGGCTAGCTTTCATCCCAACACAGTTTATAGGGCCATACGGTACATAGTTTTCAAGTTACAGACTAAGCTAAGCAAAAGTGAACCTTTTTTTTTTTACTGTGAAAATGGCACTTTGGGACTGTGAAAGTGACATTTTGGCCCTGTTCGTTCCCTGTTGTCCCAAACTGCCCCAGCTCTTGCCACAATGCTCAAAGTGGCTAGCTTTCATCTCAACACAGTTTATAGGGCCATACGGTACATAGTTTTCAAGTTACAGACTAAGCTAAGCAAAAGTGAACCAGGCCTTTTTACTGTGAAAATGGCACTTTGGGACTGTGAAAGTGACATTTTGGCCCTGTTGTCCCAAACTGCCCCAGCACTTCCCACATTGCTCAAAGTGGCTAGCTTTCATCCCAACACAGTTTATAGGGCCATACGGTACATCGTTTTCAAGATACAGACTAAGCTAAGCAAAAGTGAACCAGGCCTTTTTACTGTGAAAATGGCACTTTGGGACTGTGAAAGTGACATTTTGGCCCTGTTGTCCCAAACTGCCCCAGCACTTCCCACATTGCTCAAAGTGGCTAGCTTTCATCCCAACACAGTTTATAGGGCCATACGGTACATAGTTTTCAAGTTACAGACTAAGCTAAGCAAAAGTGAACCAGGCCTTTTTACTGTGAAAATGGCACTTTGGGACTGTGAAAGTGACATTTTGGCCCTGTTGTCCCAAACTGCCCCAGCACTTCCCACATTGCTCAAAGTGGCTAGCTTTCATCCCAACACAGTTTATAGGGCCATACGGTACATAGTTTTCAAGTTACAGACTAAGCTAAGCAAAAGTGAACCAGGCCTTTTTACTGTGAAAATGGCACTTTGGGACTGTGAAAGTGACATTTTGGCCCTGTTGTCCCAAACTGCCCCAGCACTTCCCACATTGCTCAAAGTGGCTAGCTTTCATCCCAACACAGTTTATAGGGCCATACGGTACATAGTTTTCAAGTTACAGACTAAGCTAAGCAAAAGTGAACCAGGCCTTTTTACTGTGAAAACGGCACTTTGGGACTGTGAAAGTGACATTTTGGCCCTGTTGTCCCAAACTGCCCCAGCACTTCCCACATTGCTCAAAGTGGCTAGCTTTCATCCCAACACAGTTTATAGGGCCATACGGTACATAGTTTTCAAGTTACAGACTAAGCTAAGCAAAAGTTTTTCAGGCCTTTTTACTGTGAAAACGGCACTTTGGGACTGTGAAAGTGACATTTTGGCCCTGTTGTCCCAAACTGCCCCAGCACTTCCCACATTGCTCAAAGTGGCTAGCTTTCATCCCAACACAGTTTATAGGGCCATACGGTACATAGTTTTCAAGTTACAGCCTAAGCTAAGCAAAAGTGAACCAGGCCTTTTTACTGTGAAAATGGCACTTTGGGACTGTGAAAGTGACATTTTGGCCCTGTTGTCCCAAACTGCCCCAGCACTTCCCACATTGCTCAAAGTGGCTAGCTTTCATCCCAACACAGTTTATAGGGCCATACGGTACATAGTTTTCAAGTTACAGACTAAGCTAAGCAAAATGAATCTTTTTTTTTTTACTGTGAAAATGGCACTTTGGGACTGTGAAAGTGACATTTTGGCCCTGTTGTCCCAAACTGCCCCAGCACTTCCCACATTGCTCAAAGTGGCTAGCTTTCATCCCAACACAGTTTATAGGGCCATACGGTACATAGTTTTCAAGTTACAGACTAAGCTAAGCAAAAGTGAACCAGGCCTTTTTACTGTGAAAACGGCACTTTGGGACTGTGAAAGTGACATTTTGGCCCTGTTGTCCCAAACTGCCCCAGCACTTCCCACATTGCTCAAAGTGGCTAGCTTTCATCCCAACACAGTTTATAGGGCCATACGGTACATAGTTTTCAAGTTACAGACTAAGCTAAGCAAAATGAATCTTTTTTTTTTTACTGTGAAAACGGCACTTTGGGACTGTGAAAGTAACATTTTGGCCCTGTTGTCCCAAACTGCCCCAGCACTTCCCACATTGCTCAAAGTGGCTAGCTTTCATCCCAACACAGTTTATAGGGCCATACGGTACATAGTTTTCAAGTTACAGACTAAGCTAAGCAAAAGTGAACCTTTTTTTTTTTACTGTGAAAATGGCACTTTGGGACTGTGAAAGTGACATTTTGGCCCTGTTCGTTCCCTGTTGTCCCAAACTGCCCCAGCTCTTGCCACAATGCTCAAAGTGGCTAGCTTTCATCTCAACACAGTTTATAGGGCCATACGGTACATAGTTTTCAAGTTACAGACTAAGCTAAGCAAAAGTGAACCAGGCCTTTTTACTGTGAAAATGGCACTTTGGGACTGTGAAAGTGACATTTTGGCCCTGTTGTCCCAAACTGCCCCAGCACTTCCCACATTGCTCAAAGTGGCTAGCTTTCATCCCAACACAGTTTATAGGGCCATACGGTACATAGTTTTCAAGATACAGACTAAGCTAAGCAAAAGTGAACCAGGCCTTTTTACTGTGAAAATGGCACTTTGGGACTGTGAAAGTGACATTTTGGCCCTGTTGTCCCAAACTGCCCCAGCACTTCCCACATTGCTCAAAGTGGCTAGCTTTCATCCCAACACAGTTTATAGGGCCATACGGTACATAGTTTTCAAGTTACAGACTAAGCTAAGCAAAAGTGAACCAGGCCTTTTTACTGTGAAAATGGCACTTTGGGACTGTGAAAGTGACATTTTGGCCCTGTTGTCCCAAACTGCCCCAGCACTTCCCACATTGCTCAAAGTGGCTAGCTTTCATCCCAACACAGTTTATAGGGCCATACGGTACATAGTTTTCAAGTTACAGACTAAGCTAAGCAAAAGTGAACCAGGCCTTTTTACTGTGAAAACGGCACTTTGGGACTGTGAAAGTGACATTTTGGCCCTGTTGTCCCAAACTGCCCCAGCACTTCCCACATTGCTCAAAGTGGCTAGCTTTCATCCCAACACAGTTTATAGGGCCATACGGTACATAGTTTTCAAGTTACAGACTAAGCTAAGCAAAAGTTTTTCAGGCCTTTTTACTGTGAAAACGGCACTTTGGGACTGTGAAAGTGACATTTTGGCCCTGTTGTCCCAAACTGCCCCAGCACTTCCCACATTGCTCAAAGTGGCTAGCTTTCATCCCAACACAGTTTATAGGGCCATACGGTACATAGTTTTCAAGTTACAGCCTAAGCTAAGCAAAAGTGAACCAGGCCTTTTTACTGTGAAAATGGCACTTTGGGACTGTGAAAGTGACATTTTGGCCCTGTTGTCCCAAACTGCCCCAGCACTTCCCACATTGCTCAAAGTGGCTAGCTTTCATCCCAACACAGTTTATAGGGCCATACGGTACATAGTTTTCAAGTTACAGACTAAGCTAAGCAAAATGAATCTTTTTTTTTTTACTGTGAAAATGGCACTTTGGGACTGTGAAAGTGACATTTTGGCCCTGTTGTCCCAAACTGCCCCAGCACTTCCCACATTGCTCAAAGTGGCTAGCTTTCATCCCAACACAGTTTATAGGGCCATACGGTACATAGTTTTCAAGTTACAGACTAAGCTAAGCAAAAGTGAACCAGGCCTTTTTACTGTGAAAACGGCACTTTGGGACTGTGAAAGTGACATTTTGCCCCTGTTGTCCCAAACTGCCCCAGCACTTCCCACATTGCTCAAAGTGGCTAGCTTTCATCCCAACACAGTTTATAGGGCCATACGGTACATAGTTTTCAAGTTACAGACTAAGCTAAGCAAAATGAATCTTTTTTTTTTTACTGTGAAAACGGCACTTTGGGACTGTGAAAGTAACATTTTGGCCCTGTTGTCCCAAACTGCCCCAGCACTTCCCACATTGCTCAAAGTGGCTAGCTTTCATCCCAACACAGTTTATAGGGCCATACGGTACATAGTTTTCAAGTTACAGACTAAGCTAAGCAAAAGTGAACCTTTTTTTTTTTACTGTGAAAATGGCACTTTGGGACTGTGAAAGTGACATTTTGGCCCTGTTCGTTCCCTGTTGTCCCAAACTGCCCCAGCTCTTGCCACAATGCTCAAAGTGGCTAGCTTTCATCTCAACACAGTTTA
The DNA here is from genome assembly GCF_963924005.1 of Protomyctophum bolini. NCBI lineage: Eukaryota > Metazoa > Chordata > Actinopteri > Myctophiformes > Myctophidae > Protomyctophum > Protomyctophum bolini. Next base: position 61,318 of record NW_027665821.1, read on the forward strand.
TAGGGCCATACGGTACATAGTTTTCAAGTTACAGACTAAGCTAAGCAAAAGTGAACCAGGCCTTTTTACTGTGAAAATGGCACTTTGGGACTGTGAAAGTGACATTTTGGCCCTGTTGTCCCAAACTGCCCCAGCACTTCCCACATTGCTCAAAGTGGCTAGCTTTCATCCCAACACAGTTTATAGGGCCATACGGTACATAGTTTTCAAGATACAGACTAAGCTAAGCAAAAGTGAACCAGGCCTTTTTACTGTGAAAATGGCACTTTGGGACTGTGAAAGTGACATTTTGGCCCTGTTGTCCCAAACTGCCCCAGCACTTCCCACATTGCTCAAAGTGGCTAGCTTTCATCCCAACACAGTTTATAGGGCCATACGGTACATAGTTTTCAAGTTACAGACTAAGCTAAGCAAAAGTGAACCAGGCCTTTTTACTGTGAAAATGGCACTTTGGGACTGTGAAAGTGACATTTTGGCCCTGTTGTCCCAAACTGCCCCAGCACTTCCCACATTGCTCAAAGTGGCTAGCTTTCATCCCAACACAGTTTATAGGGCCATACGGTACATAGTTTTCAAGTTACAGACTAAGCTAAGCAAAAGTGAACCAGGCCTTTTTACTGTGAAAACGGCACTTTGGGACTGTGAAAGTGACATTTTGGCCCTGTTGTCCCAAACTGCCCCAGCACTTCCCACATTGCTCAAAGTGGCTAGCTTTCATCCCAACACAGTTTATAGGGCCATACGGTACATAGTTTTCAAGTTACAGACTAAGCTAAGCAAAAGTTTTTCAGGCCTTTTTACTGTGAAAACGGCACTTTGGGACTGTGAAAGTGACATTTTGGCCCTGTTGTCCCAAACTGCCCCAGCACTTCCCACATTGCTCAAAGTGGCTAGCTTTCATCCCAACAAAGTTTATAGGGCCATACGGTACATAGTTTTCAAGTTACAGACTAAGCTAAGCAAAATGAATCTTTTTTTTTTTACTGTGAAAATGGCACTTTGGGACTGTGAAAGTGACATTTTGGCCCTGTTGTCCCAAACTGCCCCAGCACTTCCCACATTGCTCAAAGTGGCTAGCTTTCATCCCAACACAGTTTATAGGGCCATACGGTACATAGTTTTCAAGTTACAGCCTAAGCTAAGCAAAAGTGAACCAGGCCTTTTTACTGTGAAAATGGCACTTTGGGACTGTGAAAGTGACATTTTGGCCCTGTTGTCCCAAACTGCCCCAGCACTTCCCACATTGCTCAAAGTGGCTAGCTTTCATCCCAACACAGTTTATAGGGCCATACGGTACATAGTTTTCAAGTTACAGACTAAGCTAAGCAAAATGAATCTTTTTTTTTTTACTGTGAAAATGGCACTTTGGGACTGTGAAAGTGACATTTTGGCCCTGTTCGTTCCCTGTTGTCCCAAACTGCCCCAGCTCTTGCCACAATGCTCAAAGTGGCTAGCTTTCATCTCAACACAGTTTATAGGGCCATACGGTACATAGTTTTCAAGTTACAGACTAAGCTAAGCAAAAGTGAACCAGGCCTTTTTACTGTGAAAATGGCACTTTGGGACTGTGAAAGTGACATTTTGGCCCTGTTGTCCCAAACTGCCCCAGCACTTCCCACATTGCTCAAAGTGGCTAGCTTTCATCCCAACACAGTTTATAGGGCCATACGGTACATAGTTTTCAAGTTACAGACTAAGCTAAGCAAAAGTGAACCAGGCCTTTTTACTGTGAAAATGGCACTTTGGGACTGTGAAAGTGACATTTTGGCCCCGTTCATTCCCTGTTGTCCCAAACTGCCCCAGCTCTTGCCACAATGCTCAAAGTGGCTAGCTTTCATCCCAACACAGTTTATAGGGCCATACGGTACATAGTTTTCAAGTTACAGACTAAGCTAAGCAAAAGTGAACCAGGCCTTTTTACTGTGAAAATGGCACTTTGGGACTGTGAAAGTGACATTTTGGCCCTGTTGTCCCAAACTGCCCCAGCACTTCCCACATTGCTCAAAGTGGCTAGCTTTCATCCCAACACAGTTTATAGGGCCATACGGTACATAGTTTTCAAGTTACAGACTAAGCTAAGCAAAAGTGAACCAGGCCTTTTTACTGTGAAAACGGCACTTTGGGACTGTGAAAGTGACATTTTGGCCCTGTTGTCCCAAACTGCCCCAGCACTTCCCACATTGCTCAAAGTGGCTAGCTTTCATCCCAACACAGTTTATAGGGCCATACAGTACATAGTTTTCAAGTTACAGACTAAGCTAAGCAAAAGTGAACCAGGCCTTTTTACTGTGAAAACGGCACTTTGGGACTGTGAAAGTGACATTTTGGCCCTGTTGTCCCAAACTGCCCCAGCACTTCCCACATTGCTCAAAGTGGCTAGCTTTCATCCCAACACAGTTTATAGGGCCATACGGTACATAGTTTTCAAGTTACAGACTAAGCTAAGCAAAAGTGAACCAGGCCTTTTTACTGTGAAAACGGCACTTTGGGACTGTGAAAGTGACATTTTGGCCCTGTTGTCCCAAACTGCCCCAGCACTTCCCACATTGCTCAAAGTGGCTAGCTTTCATCCCAACACAGTTTATAGGGCCATACGGTACATAGTTTTCAAGTTACAGACTAAGCTAAGCAAAATGAATCTTTTTTTTTTTACTGTGAAAATGGCACTTTGGGACTGTGAAAGTGACATTTTGGCCCTGTTGTCCCAAACTGCCCCAGCACTTCCCACATTGCTCAAAGTGGCTAGCTTTCATCCCAACACAGTTTATAGGGCCATACGGTACATAGTTTTCAAGTTACAGACTAAGCTAAGCAAAAGTGAACCAGGCCTTTTTACTGTGAAAACGGCACTTTGGGACTGTGAAAGTGACATTTTGGCCCTGTTGTCCCAAACTGCCCCAGCACTTCCCACATTGCTCAAAGTGGCTAGCTTTCATCCCAACACAGTTTATAGGGCCATACGGTACATAGTTTTCAAGTTACAGACTAAGCTAAGCAAAAGTGAACCAGGCCTTTTTACTGTGAAAATGGCACTTTGGGACTGTGAAAGTGACATTTTGGCCCTGTTGTCCCAAACTGCCCCAGCACTTCCCACATTGCTCAAAGTGGCTAGCTTTCATCCCAACACAGTTTATAGGGCCATACGGTACATAGTTTTCAAGTTACAGACTAAGCTAAGCAAAAGTGAACCAGGCCTTTTTACTGTGAAAATGGCACTTTGGGACTGTGAAAGTGACATTTTGGCCCTGTTGTCCCAAACTGCCCCAGCACTTCCCACATTGCTCAAAGTGGCTAGCTTTCATCCCAACACAGTTTATAGGGCCATACGGTACATAGTTTTCAAGTTACAGACTAAGCTAAGCAAAATGAATCTTTTTTTTTTTACTGTGAAAATGGCACTTTGGGACTGTGAAAGTGACATTTTGGCCCTGTTGTCCCAAACTGCCCCAGCACTTCCCACATTGCTCAAAGTGGCTAGCTTTCATCCCAACACAGTTTATAGGGCCATACGGTACATAGTTTTCAAGTTACAGACTAAGCTAAGCAAAAGTGAACCAGGCCTTTTTACTGTGAAAATGGCACTTTGGGACTGTGAAAGTGACATTTTGGCCCTGTTGTCCCAAACTGCCCCAGCACTTCCCACATTGCTCAAAGTGGCTAGCTTTCATCCCAACACAGTTTATAGGGCCATACGGTACATAGTTTTCAAGTTACAGACTAAGCTAAGCAAAAGTGAACCAGGCCTTTTTACTGTGAAAATGGCACTTTGGGACTGTGAAAGTGACATTTTGGCCCCGTTCATTCCCTGTTGTCCCAAACTGCCCCAGCTCTTGCCACAATGCTCAAAGTGGCTAGCTTTCATCCCAACACAGTTTATAGGGCCATACGGTACATAGTTTTCAAGTTACAGACTAAGCTAAGCAAAAGTGAACCAGGCCTTTTTACTGTGAAAATGGCACTTTGGGACTGTGAAAGTGACATTTTGGCCCTGTTGTCCCAAACTGCCCCAGCACTTCCCACATTGCTCAAAGTGGCTAGCTTTCATCCCAACACAGTTTATAGGGCCATACGGTACATAGTTTTCAAGTTACAGACTAAGCTAAGCAAAAGTGAACCAGGCCTTTTTACTGTGAAAACGGCACTTTGGGACTGTGAAAGTGACATTTTGGCCCTGTTGTCCCAAACTGCCCCAGCACTTCCCACATTGCTCAAAGTGGCTAGCTTTCATCCCAACACAGTTTATAGGGCCATACGGTACATAGTTTTCAAGTTACAGACTAAGCTAAGCAAAAGTGAACCAGGCCTTTTTACTGTGAAAACGGCACTTTGGGACTGTGAAAGTGACATTTTGGCCCTGTTGTCCCAAACTGCCCCAGCACTTCCCACATTGCTCAAAGTGGCTAGCTTTCATCCCAACACAGTTTATAGGGCCATACGGTACATAGTTTTCAAGTTACAGACTAAGCTAAGCAAAATGAATCTTTTTTTTTTTACTGTGAAAATGGCACTTTGGGACTGTGAAAGTGACATTTTGGCCCTGTTGTCCCAAACTGCCCCAGCACTTCCCACATTGCTCAAAGTGGCTAGCTTTCATCCCAACACAGTTTATAGGGCCATACGGTACATAGTTTTCAAGTTACAGACTAAGCTAAGCAAAAGTGAACCAGGCCTTTTTACTGTGAAAACGGCACTTTGGGACTGTGAAAGTGACATTTTGGCCCTGTTGTCCCAAACTGCCCCAGCACTTCCCACATTGCTCAAAGTGGCTAGCTTTCATCCCAACACAGTTTATAGGGCCATACGGTACATAGTTTTCAAGTTACAGACTAAGCTAAGCAAAAGTGAACCAGGCCTTTTTACTGTGAAAATGGCACTTTGGGACTGTGAAAGTGACATTTTGGCCCTGTTGTCCCAAACTGCCCCAGCACTTCCCACATTGCTCAAAGTGGCTAGCTTTCATCCCAACACAGTTTATAGGGCCATACGGTACATAGTTTTCAAGTTACAGACTAAGCTAAGCAAAAGTGAACCAGGCCTTTTTACTGTGAAAATGGCACTTTGGGACTGTGAAAGTGACATTTTGGCCCTGTTGTCCCAAACTGCCCCAGCACTTCCCACATTGCTCAAAGTGGCTAGCTTTCATCCCAACACAGTTTATAGGGCCATACGGTACATAGTTTTCAAGTTACAGACTAAGCTAAGCAAAATGAATCTTTTTTTTTTTACTGTGAAAATGGCACTTTGGGACTGTGAAAGTGACATTTTGGCCCTGTTGTCCCAAACTGCCCCAGCACTTCCCACATTGCTCAAAGTGGCTAGCTTTCATCCCAACACAGTTTATAGGGCCATACGGTACATAGTTTTCAAGTTACAGACTAAGCTAAGCAAAAGTGAACCAGGCCTTTTTACTGTGAAAACGGCACTTTGGGACTGTGAAAGTGACATTTTGGCCCTGTTGTCCCAAACTGCCCCAGCACTTCCCACATTGCTCAAAGTGGCTAGCTTTCATCCCAACACAGTTTATAGGGCCATACGGTACATAGTTTTCAAGTTACAGACTAAGCTAAGCAAAAGTGAACCAGGCCTTTTTACTGTGAAAATGGCACTTTGGGACTGTGAAAGTGACATTTTGGCCCTGTTGTCCCAAACTGCCCCAGCACTTCCCACATTGCTCAAAGTGGCTAGCTTTCATCCCAACACAGTTTATAGGGCCATACGGTACATAGTTTTCAAGTTACAGACTAAGCTAAGCAAAAGTGAACCAGGCCTTTTTACTGTGAAAATGGCACTTTGGGACTGTGAAAGTGACATTTTGGCCCTGTTGTCCCAAACTGCCCCAGCACTTCCCACATTGCTCAAAGTGGCTAGCTTTCATCCCAACACAGTTTATAGGGCCATACGGTACATAGTTTTCAAGTTACAGACTAAGCTAAGCAAAATGAATCTTTTTTTTTTTACTGTGAAAATGGCACTTTGGGACTGTGAAAGTGACATTTTGGCCCTGTTGTCCCAAACTGCCCCAGCACTTCCCACATTGCTCAAAGTGGCTAGCTTTCATCCCAACACAGTTTATAGGGCCATACGGTACATAGTTTTCAAGTTACAGACTAAGCTAAGCAAAAGTGAACCAGGCCTTTTTACTGTGAAAACGGCACTTTGGGACTGTGAAAGTGACATTTTGGCCCTGTTGTCCCAAACTGCCCCAGCACTTCCCACATTGCTCAAAGTGGCTAGCTTTCATCCCAACACAGTTTATAGGGCCATACGGTACATAGTTTTCAAGTTACAGACTAAGCTAAGCAAAAGTGAACCAGGCCTTTTTACTGTGAAAACGGCACTTTGGGACTGTGAAAGTGACATTTTGGCCCTGTTGTCCCAAACTGCCCCAGCACTTCCCACATTGCTCAAAGTGGCTAGCTTTCATCCCAACACAGTTTATAGGGCCATACGGTACATAGTTTTCAAGTTACAGACTAAGCTAAGCAAAATGAATCTTTTTTTTTTTACTGTGAAAATGGCACTTTGGGACTGTGAAAGTGACATTTTGGCCCTGTTGTCCCAAACTGCCCCAGCACTTCCCACATTGCTCAAAGTGGCTAGCTTTCATCCCAACACAGTTTATAGGGCCATACGGTACATAGTTTTCAAGTTACAGACTAAGCTAAGCAAAAGTGAACCAGGCCTTTTTACTGTGAAAACGGCACTTTGGGACTGTGAAAGTGACATTTTGGCCCTGTTGTCCCAAACTGCCCCAGCACTTCCCACATTGCTCAAAGTGGCTAGCTTTCATCCCAACACAGTTTATAGGGCCATACGGTACATAGTTTTCAAGTTACAGACTAAGCTAAGCAAAAGTGAACCAGGCCTTTTTACTGTGAAAATGGCACTTTGGGACTGTGAAAGTGACATTTTGGCCCTGTTGTCCCAAACTGCCCCAGCACTTCCCACATTGCTCAAAGTGGCTAGCTTTCATCCTAACACAGTTTATAGGGCCATACGGTACATAGTTTTCAAGTTACAGACTAAGCTAAGCAAAAGTGAACCAGGCCTTTTTACTGTGAAAATGGCACTTTGGGACTGTGAAAGTGACATTTTGGCCCTGTTGTCCCAAACTGCCCCAGCACTTCCCACATTGCTCAAAGTGGCTAGCTTTCATCCCAACACAGTTTATAGGGCCATACGGTACATAGTTTTCAAGTTACAGACTAAGCTAAGCAAAATGAATCTTTTTTTTTTTACTGTGAAAATGGCACTTTGGGACTGTGAAAGTGACATTTTGGCCCTGTTGTCCCAAACTGCCCCAGCACTTCCCACATTGCTCAAAGTGGCTAGCTTTCATCCCAACACAGTTTATAGGGCCATACGGTACATAGTTTTCAAGTTACAGACTAAGCTAAGCAAAAGTGAACCAGGCCTTTTTACTGTGAAAACGGCACTTTGGGACTGTGAAAGTGACATTTTGGCCCTGTTGTCCCAAACTGCCCCAGCACTTCCCACATTGCTCAAAGTGGCTAGCTTTCATCCCAACACAGTTTATAGGGCCATACGGTACATAGTTTTCAAGTTACAGACTAAGCTAAGCAAAATGAATCTTTTTTTTTTTACTGTGAAAACGGCACTTTGGGACTGTGAAAGTAACATTTTGGCCCTGTTGTCCCAAACTGCCCCAGCACTTCCCACATTGCTCAAAGTGGCTAGCTTTCATCCCAACACAGTTTATAGGGCCATACGGTACATAGTTTTCAAGTTACAGACTAAGCTAAGCAAAAGTGAACCTTTTTTTTTTTACTGTGAAAATGGCACTTTGGGACTGTGAAAGTGACATTTTGGCCCTGTTCGTTCCCTGTTGTCCCAAACTGCCCCAGCTCTTGCCACAATGCTCAAAGTGGCTAGCTTTCATCTCAACACAGTTTATAGGGCCATACGGTACATAGTTTTCAAGTTACAGACTAAGCTAAGCAAAAGTGAACCAGGCCTTTTTACTGTGAAAATGGCACTTTGGGACTGTGAAAGTGACATTTTGGCCCTGTTGTCCCAAACTGCCCCAGCACTTCCCACATTGCTCAAAGTGGCTAGCTTTCATCCCAACACAGTTTATAGGGCCATACGGTACATCGTTTTCAAGATACAGACTAAGCTAAGCAAAAGTGAACCAGGCCTTTTTACTGTGAAAATGGCACTTTGGGACTGTGAAAGTGACATTTTGGCCCTGTTGTCCCAAACTGCCCCAGCACTTCCCACATTGCTCAAAGTGGCTAGCTTTCATCCCAACACAGTTTATAGGGCCATACGGTACATAGTTTTCAAGTTACAGACTAAGCTAAGCAAAAGTGAACCAGGCCTTTTTACTGTGAAAACGGCACTTTGGGACTGTGAAAGTGACATTTTGGCCCTGTTGTCCCAAACTGCCCCAGCACTTCCCACATTGCTCAAAGTGGCTAGCTTTCATCCCAACACAGTTTATAGGGCCATACGGTACATAGTTTTCAAGTTACAGACTAAGCTAAGCAAAATGAATCTTTTTTTTTTTACTGTGAAAATGGCACTTTGGGACTGTGAAAGTGACATTTTGGCCCTGTTGTCCCAAACTGCCCCAGCACTTCCCACATTGCTCAAAGTGGCTAGCTTTCATCCCAACACAGTTTATAGGGCCATACGGTACATAGTTTTCAAGTTACAGACTAAGCTAAGCAAAAGTGAACCAGGCCTTTTTACTGTGAAAATGGCACTTTGGGACTGTGAAAGTGACATTTTGGCCCTGTTGTCCCAAACTGCCCCAGCACTTCCCACATTGCTCAAAGTGGCTAGCTTTCATCCCAACACAGTTTATAGGGCCATACGGTACATAGTTTTCAAGTTACAGACTAAGCTAAGCAAAAGTGAACCAGGCCTTTTTACTGTGAAAATGGCACTTTGGGACTGTGAAAGTGACATTTTGGCCCTGTTGTCCCAAACTGCCCCAGCACTTCCCACATTGCTCAAAGTGGCTAGCTTTCATCCCAACACAGTTTATAGGGCCATACGGTACATAGTTTTCAAGTTACAGACTAAGCTAAGCAAAATGAATCTTTTTTTTTTTACTGTGAAAATGGCACTTTGGGACTGTGAAAGTGACATTTTGGCCCTGTTGTCCCAAACTGCCCCAGCACTTCCCACATTGCTCAAAGTGGCTAGCTTTCATCCCAACACAGTTTATAGGGCCATACGGTACATAGTTTTCAAGTTACAGACTAAGCTAAGCAAAAGTGAACCAGGCCTTTTTACTGTGAAAACGGCACTTTGGGACTGTGAAAGTGACATTTTGGCCCTGTTGTCCCAAACTGCCCCAGCACTTCCCACATTGCTCAAAGTGGCTAGCTTTCATCCCAACACAGTTTATAGGGCCATACGGTACATAGTTTTCAAGTTACAGACTAAGCTAAGCAAAAGTGAACCAGGCCTTTTTACTGTGAAAATGGCACTTTGGGACTGTGAAAGTGACATTTTGGCCCTGTTGTCCCAAACTGCCCCAGCACTTCCCACATTGCTCAAAGTGGCTAGCTTTCATCCCAACACAGTTTATAGGGCCATACGGTACATAGTTTTCAAGTTACAGACTAAGCTAAGCAAAAGTGAACCAGGCCTTTTTACTGTGAAAATGGCACTTTGGGACTGTGAAAGTGACATTTTGGCCCTGTTGTCCCAAACTGCCCCAGCACTTCCCACATTGCTCAAAGTGGCTAGCTTTCATCCCAACACAGTTTATAGGGCCATACGGTACATAGTTTTCAAGTTACAGACTAAGCTAAGCAAAAGTGAACCAGGCCTTTTTACTGTGAAAACGGCACTTTGGGACTGTGAAAGTGACATTTTGGCCCTGTTGTCCCAAACTGCCCCAGCACTTCCCACATTGCTCAAAGTGGCTAGCTTTCATCCCAACACAGTTTATAGGGCCATACGGTACATAGTTTTCAAGTTACAGACTAAGCTAAGCAAAATGAATATTTTTTTTTTTACTGTGAAAATGGCACTTTGGGACTGTGAAAGTGACATTTTGGCCCTGTTGTCCCAAACTGCCCCAGCACTTCCCACATTGCTCAAAGTGGCTAGCTTTCATCCCAACACAGTTTATAGGGCCATACGGTACATAGTTTTCAAGTTACAGACTAAGCTAAGCAAAAGTGAACCAGGCCTTTTTACTGTGAAAACGGCACTTTGGGACTGTGAAAGTGACATTTTGGCCCTGTTGTCCCAAACTGCCCCAGCACTTCTCACATTGCTCAAAGTGGCTAGCTTTCATCCCAACACAGTTTATAGGGCCATACGGTACATAGTTTTCAAGTTACAGACTAAGCTAAGCAAAAGTGAACCAGGCCTTTTTACTGTGAAAATGGCACTTTGGGACTGTGAAAGTGACATTTTGGCCCTGTTGTCCCAAACTGCCCCAGCACTTCCCACATTGCTCAAAGTGGCTAGCTTTCATCCTAACACAGTTTATAGGGCCATACGGTACATAGTTTTCAAGTTACAGACTAAGCTAAGCAAAAGTGAACCAGGCCTTTTTACTGTGAAAATGGCACTTTGGGACTGTGAAAGTGACATTTTGGCCCTGTTGTCCCAAACTGCCCCAGCACTTCCCACATTGCTCAAAGTGGCTAGCTTTCATCCCAACACAGTTTATAGGGCCATACGGTACATAGTTTTCAAGTTACAGACTAAGCTAAGCAAAATGAATCTTTTTTTTTTTACTGTGAAAATGGCACTTTGGGACTGTGAAAGTGACATTTTGGCCCTGTTGTCCCAAACTGCCCCAGCACTTCCCACATTGCTCAAAGTGGCTAGCTTTCATCCCAACACAGTTTATAGGGCCATACGGTACATAGTTTTCAAGTTACAGACTAAGCTAAGCAAAAGTGAACCAGGCCTTTTTACTGTGAAAACGGCACTTTGGGACTGTGAAAGTGACATTTTGGCCCTGTTGTCCCAAACTGCCCCAGCACTTCCCACATTGCTCAAAGTGGCTAGCTTTCATCCCAACACAGTTTATAGGGCCATACGGTACATAGTTTTCAAGTTACAGACTAAGCTAAGCAAAATGAATCTTTTTTTTTTTACTGTGAAAACGGCACTTTGGGACTGTGAAAGTAACATTTTGGCCCTGTTGTCCCAAACTGCCCCAGCACTTCCCACATTGCTCAAAGTGGCTAGCTTTCATCCCAACACAGTTTATAGGGCCATACGGTACATAGTTTTCAAGTTACAGACTAAGCTAAGCAAAAGTGAACCTTTTTTTTTTTACTGTGAAAATGGCACTTTGGGACTGTGAAAGTGACATTTTGGCCCTGTTCGTTCCCTGTTGTCCCAAACTGCCCCAGCTCTTGCCACAATGCTCAAAGTGGCTAGCTTTCATCTCAACACAGTTTATAGGGCCATACGGTACATAGTTTTCAAGTTACAGACTAAGCTAAGCAAAAGTGAACCAGGCCTTTTTACTGTGAAAATGGCACTTTGGGACTGTGAAAGTGACATTTTGGCCCTGTTGTCCCAAACTGCCCCAGCACTTCCCACATTGCTCAAAGTGGCTAGCTTTCATCCCAACACAGTTTATAGGGCCATACGGTACATAGTTTTCAAGTTACAGACTAAGCTAAGCAAAAGTGAACCAGGCCTTTTTACTGTGAAAATGGCACTTTGGGACTGTGAAAGTGACATTTTGGCCCTGTTGTCCCAAACTGCCCCAGCACTTCCCACATTGCTCAAAGTGGCTAGCTTTCATCCCAACACAGTTTATAGGGCCATACGGTACATAGTTTTCAAGTTACAGACTAAGCTAAGCAAAAGTGAACCAGGCCTTTTTACTGTGAAAATGGCACTTTGGGACTGTGAAAGTGACATTTTGGCCCTGTTGTCCCAAACTGCCCCAGCACTTCCCACATTGCTCAAAGTGGCTAGCTTTCATCCCAACACAGTTTATAGGGCCATACGGTACATAGTTTTCAAGTTACAGACTAAGCTAAGCAAAAGTGAACCAGGCCTTTTTACTGTGAAAACGGCACTTTGGGACTGTGAAAGTGACATTTTGGCCCTGTTGTCCCAAACTGCCCCAGCACTTCCCACATTGCTCAAAGTGGCTAGCTTTCATCCCAACACAGTTTATAGGGCCATACGGTACATAGTTTTCAAGTTACAGACTAAGCTAAGCAAAAGTTTTTCAGGCCTTTTTACTGTGAAAACGGCACTTTGGGACTGTGAAAGTGACATTTTGGCCCTGTTGTCCCAAACTGCCCCAGCACTTCCCACATTGCTCAAAGTGGCTAGCTTTCATCCCAACACAGTTTATAGGGCCATACGGTACATAGTTTTCAAGTTACAGCCTAAGCTAAGCAAAAGTGAACCAGGCCTTTTTACTGTGAAAATGGCACTTTGGGACTGTGAAAGTGACATTTTGGCCCTGTTGTCCCAAACTGCCCCAGCACTTCCCACATTGCTCAAAGTGGCTAGCTTTCATCCCAACACAGTTTATAGGGCCATACGGTACATAGTTTTCAAGTTACAGACTAAGCTAAGCAAAATGAATCTTTTTTTTTTTACTGTGAAAATGGCACTTTGGGACTGTGAAAGTGACATTTTGGCCCTGTTGTCCCAAACTGCCCCAGCACTTCCCACATTGCTCAAAGTGGCTAGCTTTCATCCCAACACAGTTTATAGGGCCATACGGTACATAGTTTTCAAGTTACAGACTAAGCTAAGCAAAAGTGAACCAGGCCTTTTTACTGTGAAAACGGCACTTTGGGACTGTGAAAGTGACATTTTGGCCCTGTTGTCCCAAACTGCCCCAGCACTTCCCACATTGCTCAAAGTGGCTAGCTTTCATCCCAACACAGTTTATAGGGCCATACGGTACATAGTTTTCAAGTTACAGACTAAGCTAAGCAAAATGAATCTTTTTTTTTTTACTGTGAAAACGGCACTTTGGGACTGTGAAAGTAACATTTTGGCCCTGTTGTCCCAAACTGCCCCAGCACTTCCCACATTGCTCAAAGTGGCTAGCTTTCATCCCAACACAGTTTATAGGGCCATACGGTACATAGTTTTCAAGTTACAGACTAAGCTAAGCAAAAGTGAACCTTTTTTTTTTTACTGTGAAAATGGCACTTTGGGACTGTGAAAGTGACATTTTGGCCCTGTTCGTTCCCTGTTGTCCCAAACTGCCCCAGCTCTTGCCACAATGCTCAAAGTGGCTAGCTTTCATCTCAACACAGTTTATAGGGCCATACGGTACATAGTTTTCAAGTTACAGACTAAGCTAAGCAAAAGTGAACCAGGCCTTTTTACTGTGAAAATGGCACTTTGGGACTGTGAAAGTGACATTTTGGCCCTGTTGTCCCAAACTGCCCCAGCACTTCCCACATTGCTCAAAGTGGCTAGCTTTCATCCCAACACAGTTTATAGGGCCATACGGTACATAGTTTTCAAGATACAGACTAAGCTAAGCAAAAGTGAACCAGGCCTTTTTACTGTGAAAATGGCACTTTGGGACTGTGAAAGTGACATTTTGGCCCTGTTGTCCCAAACTGCCCCAGCACTTCCCACATTGCTCAAAGTGGCTAGCTTTCATCCCAACACAGTTTATAGGGCCATACGGTACATAGTTTTCAAGTTACAGACTAAGCTAAGCAAAAGTGAACCAGGCCTTTTTACTGTGAAAATGGCACTTTGGGACTGTGAAAGTGACATTTTGGCCCTGTTGTCCCAAACTGCCCCAGCACTTCCCACATTGCTCAAAGTGGCTAGCTTTCATCCCAACACAGTTTATAGGGCCATACGGTACATAGTTTTCAAGTTACAGACTAAGCTAAGCAAAAGTGAACCTTTTTTTTTTTACTGTGAAAATGGCACTTTGGGACTGTGAAAGTGACATTTTGGCCCTGTTCGTTCCCTGTTGTCCCAAACTGCCCCAGCTCTTGCCACAATGCTCAAAGTGGCTAGCTTTCATCTCAACACAGTTTATAGGGCCATACGGTACATAGTTTTCAAGTTACAGACTAAGCTAAGCAAAAGTGAACCAGGCCTTTTTACTGTGAAAATGGCACTTTGGGACTGTGAAAGTGACATTTTGGCCCTGTTGTCCCAAACTGCCCCAGCACTTCCCACATTGCTCAAAGTGGCTAGCTTTCATCCCAACACAGTTTATAGGGCCATACGGTACATAGTTTTCAAGATACAGACTAAGCTAAGCAAAAGTGAACCAGGCCTTTTTACTGTGAAAATGGCACTTTGGGACTGTGAAAGTGACATTTTGGCCCTGTTGTCCCAAACTGCCCCAGCACTTCCCACATTGCTCAAAGTGGCTAGCTTTCATCCCAACACAGTTTATAGGGCCATACGGTACATAGTTTTCAAGTTACAGACTAAGCTAAGCAAAATGAATCTTTTTTTTTTTACTGTGAAAATGGCACTTTGGGACTGTGAAAGTGACATTTTGGCCCTGTTGTCCCAAACTGCCCCAGCACTTCCCACATTGCTCAAAGTGGCTAGCTTTCATCCCAACACAGTTTATAGGGCCATACGGTACATAGTTTTCAAGTTACAGCCTAAGCTAAGCAAAAGTGAACCAGGCCTTTTTACTGTGAAAATGGCACTTTGGGACTGTGAAAGTGACATTTTGGCCCTGTTGTCCCAAACTGCCCCAGCACTTCCCACATTGCTCAAAGTGGCTAGCTTTCATCCCAACACAGTTTATAGGGCCATACGGTACATAGTTTTCAAGTTACAGACTAAGCTAAGCAAAATGAATCTTTTTTTTTTTACTGTGAAAATGGCACTTTGGGACTGTGAAAGTGACATTTTGGCCCTGTTCGTTCCCTGTTGTCCCAAACTGCCCCAGCTCTTGCCACAATGCTCAAAGTGGCTAGCTTTCATCTCAACACAGTTTATAGGGCCATACGGTACATAGTTTTCAAGTTACAGACTAAGCTAAGCAAAAGTGAACCAGGCCTTTTTACTGTGAAAATGGCACTTTGGGACTGTGAAAGTGACATTTTGGCCCTGTTGTCCCAAACTGCCCCAGCACTTCCCACATTGCTCAAAGTGGCTAGCTTTCATCCCAACACAGTTTATAGGGCCATACGGTACATAGTTTTCAAGTTACAGACTAAGCTAAGCAAAAGTGAACCAGGCCTTTTTACTGTGAAAATGGCACTTTGGGACTGTGAAAGTGACATTTTGGCCCCGTTCATTCCCTGTTGTCCCAAACTGCCCCAGCTCTTGCCACAATGCTCAAAGTGGCTAGCTTTCATCCCAACACAGTTTATAGGGCCATACGGTACATAGTTTTCAAGTTACAGACTAAGCTAAGCAAAAGTGAACCAGGCCTTTTTACTGTGAAAATGGCACTTTGGGACTGTGAAAGTGACATTTTGGCCCTGTTGTCCCAAACTGCCCCAGCACTTCCCACATTGCTCAAAGTGGCTAGCTTTCATCCCAACACAGTTTATAGGGCCATACGGTACATAGTTTTCAAGTTACAGACTAAGCTAAGCAAAAGTGAACCAGGCCTTTTTACTGTGAAAACGGCACTTTGGGACTGTGAAAGTGACATTTTGGCCCTGTTGTCCCAAACTGCCCCAGCACTTCCCACATTGCTCAAAGTGGCTAGCTTTCATCCCAACACAGTTTATAGGGCCATACGGTACATAGTTTTCAAGTTACAGACTAAGCTAAGCAAAAGTGAACCAGGCCTTTTTACTGTGAAAACGGCACTTTGGGACTGTGAAAGTGACATTTTGGCCCTGTTGTCCCAAACTGCCCCAGCACTTCCCACATTGCTCAAAGTGGCTAGCTTTCATCCCAACACAGTTTATAGGGCCATACGGTACATAGTTTTCAAGTTACAGACTAAGCTAAGCAAAAGTGAACCAGGCCTTTTTACTGTGAAAATGGCACTTTGGGACTGTGAAAGTGACATTTTGGCCCTGTTGTCCCAAACTGCCCCAGCACTTCCCACATTGCTCAAAGTGGCTAGCTTTCATCCCAACACAGTTTATAGGGCCATACGGTACATAGTTTTCAAGTTACAGACTAAGCTAAGCAAAATGAATCTTTTTTTTTTTACTGTGAAAATGGCACTTTGGGACTGTGAAAGTGACATTTTGGCCCTGTTGTCCCAAACTGCCCCAGCACTTCCCACATTGCTCAAAGTGGCTAGCTTTCATCCCAACACAGTTTATAGGGCCATACGGTACATAGTTTTCAAGTTACAGACTAAGCTAAGCAAAAGTGAACCAGGCCTTTTTACTGTGAAAATGGCACTTTGGGACTGTGAAAGTGACATTTTGGCCCTGTTGTCCCAAACTGCCCCAGCACTTCCCACATTGCTCAAAGTGGCTAGCTTTCATCCCAACACAGTTTATAGGGCCATACGGTACATAGTTTTCAAGTTACAGACTAAGCTAAGCAAAAGTGAACCAGGCCTTTTTACTGTGAAAATGGCACTTTGGGACTGTGAAAGTGACATTTTGGCCCCGTTCATTCCCTGTTGTCCCAAACTGCCCCAGCTCTTGCCACAATGCTCAAAGTGGCTAGCTTTCATCCCAACACAGTTTATAGGGCCATACGGTACATGGTTTTCAAGTTACAGACTAAGCTAAGCAAAAGTGAACCAGGCCTTTTTACTGTGAAAATGGCACTTTGGGACTGTGAAAGTGACATTTTGGCCCTGTTGTCCCAAACTGCCCCAGCACTTCCCACATTGCTCAAAGTGGCTAGCTTTCATCCCAACACAGTTTATAGGGCCATACGGTACATAGTTTTCAAGTTACAGACTAAGCTAAGCAAAAGTGAACCAGGCCTTTTTACTGTGAAAACGGCACTTTGGGACTGTGAAAGTGACATTTTGGCCCTGTTGTCCCAAACTGCCCCAGCACTTCCCACATTGCTCAAAGTGGCTAGCTTTCATCCCAACACAGTTTATAGGGCCATACGGTACATAGTTTTCAAGTTACAGACTAAGCTAAGCAAAAGTGAACCAGGCCTTTTTACTGTGAAAACGGCACTTTGGGACTGTGAAAGTGACATTTTGGCCCTGTTGTCCCAAACTGCCCCAGCACTTCCCACATTGCTCAAAGTGGCTAGCTTTCATCCCAACACAGTTTATAGGGCCATACGGTACATAGTTTTCAAGTTACAGACTAAGCTAAGCAAAATTAATCTTTTTTTTTTTACTGTGAAAATGGCACTTTGGGACTGTGAAAGTGACATTTTGGCCCTGTTGTCCCAAACTGCCCCAGCACTTCCCACATTGCTCAAAGTGGCTAGCTTTCATCCCAACACAGTTTATAGGGCCATACGGTACATAGTTTTCAAGTTACAGACTAAGCTAAGCAAAAGTGAACCAGGCCTTTTTACTGTGAAAACGGCACTTTGGGACTGTGAAAGTGACATTTTGGCCCTGTTGTCCCAAACTGCCCCAGCACTTCCCACATTGCTCAAAGTGGCTAGCTTTCATCCCAACACAGTTTATAGGGCCATACGGTACATAGTTTTCAAGTTACAGACTAAGCTAAGCAAAAGTGAACCAGGCCTTTTTACTGTGAAAATGGCACTTTGGGACTGTGAAAGTGACATTTTGGCCCTGTTGTCCCAAACTGCCCCAGCACTTCCCACATTGCTCAAAGTGGCTAGCTTTCATCCCAACACAGTTTATAGGGCCATACGGTACATAGTTTTCAAGTTACAGACTAAGCTAAGCAAAAGTGAACCAGGCCTTTTTACTGTGAAAATGGCACTTTGGGACTGTGAAAGTGACATTTTGGCCCTGTTGTCCCAAACTGCCCCAGCACTTCCCACATTGCTCAAAGTGGCTAGCTTTCATCCCAACACAGTTTATAGGGCCATACGGTACATAGTTTTCAAGTTACAGACTAAGCTAAGCAAAATGAATCTTTTTTTTTTACTGTGAAAATGGCACTTTGGGACTGTGAAAGTGACATTTTGGCCCTGTTGTCCCAAACTGCCCCAGCACTTCCCACATTGCTCAAAGTGGCTAGCTTTCATCCCAACACAGTTTATAGGGCCATACGGTACATAGTTTTCAAGTTACAGACTAAGCTAAGCAAAAGTGAACCAGGCCTTTTTACTGTGAAAATGGCACTTTGGGACTGTGAAAGTGACATTTTGGCCCTGTTGTCCCAAACTGCCCCAGCACTTCCCACATTGCTCAAAGTGGCTAGCTTTCATCCCAACACAGTTTATAGGGCCATACGGTACATAGTTTTCAAGTTACAGACTAAGCTAAGCAAAAGTGAACCAGGCCTTTTTACTGTGAAAACGGCACTTTGGGACTGTGAAAGTGACATTTTGGCCCTGTTGTCCCAAACTGCCCCAGCACTTCCCACATTGCTCAAAGTGGCTAGCTTTCATCCCAACACAGTTTATAGGGCCATACGGTACATAGTTTTCAAGTTACAGACTAAGCTAAGCAAAAGTGAACCAGGCCTTTTTACTGTGAAAACGGCACTTTGGGACTGTGAAAGTGACATTTTGGCCCTGTTGTCCCAAACTGCCCCAGCACTTCCCACATTGCTCAAAGTGGCTAGCTTTCATCCCAACACAGTTTATAGGGCCATACGGTACATAGTTTTCAAGTTACAGACTAAGCTAAGCAAAAGTGAACCAGGCCTTTTTACTGTGAAAACGGCACTTTGGGACTGTGAAAGTGACATTTTGGCCCTGTTGTCCCAAACTGCCCCAGCACTTCCCACATTGCTCAAAGTGGCTAGCTTTCATCCCAACACAGTTTATAGGGCCATACGGTACATAGTTTTCAAGTTACAGACTAAGCTAAGCAAAATGAATCTTTTTTTTTTTACTGTGAAAATGGCACTTTGGGACTGTGAAAGTGACATTTTGGCCCTGTTGTCCCAAACTGCCCCAGCACTTCCCACATTGCTCAAAGTGGCTAGCTTTCATCCCAACACAGTTTATAGGGCCATACGGTACATAGTTTTCAAGTTACAGACTAAGCTAAGCAAAAGTGAACCAGGCCTTTTTACTGTGAAAACGGCACTTTGGGACTGTGAAAGTGACATTTTGGCCCTGTTGTCCCAAACTGCCCCAGCACTTCCCACATTGCTCAAAGTGGCTAGCTTTCATCCCAACACAGTTTATAGGGCCATACGGTACATAGTTTTCAAGTTACAGACTAAGCTAAGCAAAAGTGAACCAGGCCTTTTTACTGTGAAAATGGCACTTTGGGACTGTGAAAGTGACATTTTGGCCCCGTTCATTCCCTGTTGTCCCAAACTGCCCCAGCTCTTGCCACAATGCTCAACGTGGCTAGCTTTCATCCCAACACAGTTTATAGGGCCATACGGTACATAGTTTTCAAGTTACAGACTAAGCTAAGCAAAAGTGAACCAGGCCTTTTTACTGTGAAAATGGCACTTTGGGACTGTGAAAGTGACATTTTGGCCCTGTTGTCCCAAACTGCCCCAGCACTTCCCACATTGCTCAAAGTGGCTAGCTTTCATCCCAACACAGTTTATAGGGCCATACGGTACATAGTTTTCAAGTTACAGACTAAGCTAAGCAAAAGTGAACCAGGCCTTTTTACTGTGAAAATGGCACTTTGGGACTGTGAAAGTGACATTTTGGCCCTGTTGTCCCAAACTGCCCCAGCACTTCCCACATTGCTCAAAGTGGCTAGCTTTCATCCCAACACAGTTTATAGGGCCATACGGTACATAGTTTTCAAGTTACAGACTAAGCTAAGCAAAATGAATCTTTTTTTTTTTACTGTGAAAATGGCACTTTGGGACTGTGAAAGTGACATTTTGGCCCTGTTGTCCCAAACTGCCCCAGCACTTCCCACATTGCTCAAAGTGGCTAGCTTTCATCCCAACACAGTTTATAGGGCCATACGGTACATAGTTTTCAAGTTACAGACTAAGCTAAGCAAAAGTGAACCAGGCCTTTTTACTGTGAAAATGGCACTTTGGGACTGTGAAAGTGACATTTTGGCCCTGTTGTCCCAAACTGCCCCAGCACTTCCCACATTGCTCAAAGTGGCTAGCTTTCATCCCAACACAGTTTATAGGGCCATACGGTACATAGTTTTCAAGTTACAGACTAAGCTAAGCAAAAGTGAACCAGGCCTTTTTACTGTGAAAATGGCACTTTGGGACTGTGAAAGTGACATTTTGGCCCCGTTCATTCCCTGTTGTCCCAAACTGCCCCAGCTCTTGCCACAATGCTCAAAGTGGCTAGCTTTCATCCCAACACAGTTTATAGGGCCATACGGTACATAGTTTTCAAGTTACAGACTAAGCTAAGCAAAAGTGAACCAGGCCTTTTTACTGTGAAAATGGCACTTTGGGACTGTGAAAGTGACATTTTGGCCCTGTTGTCCCAAACTGCCCCAGCACTTCCCACATTGCTCAAAGTGGCTAGCTTTCATCCCAACACAGTTTATAGGGCCATACGGTACATAGTTTTCAAGTTACAGACTAAGCTAAGCAAAAGTGAACCAGGCCTTTTTACTGTGAAAACGGCACTTTGGGACTGTGAAAGTGACATTTTGGCCCTGTTGTCCCAAACTGCCCCAGCACTTCCCACATTGCTCAAAGTGGCTAGCTTTCATCCCAACACAGTTTATAGGGCCATACGGTACATAGTTTTCAAGTTACAGACTAAGCTAAGCAAAATGAATCTTTTTTTTTTACTGTGAAAATGGCACTTTGGGACTGTGAAAGTGACATTTTGGCCCTGTTGTCCCAAACTGCCCCAGCACTTCCCACATTGCTCAAAGTGGCTAGCTTTCATCCCAACACAGTTTATAGGGCCATACGGTAAATAGTTTTCAAGTTACAGACTAAGCTAAGCAAAAGTGAACCAGGCCTTTTTACTGTGAAAACGGCACTTTGGGACTGTGAAAGTGACATTTTGGCCCTGTTGTCCCAAACTGCCCCAGCACTTCCCACATTGCTCAAAGTGGCTAGCTTTCATCCCAACACAGTTTATAGGGCCATACGGTACATAGTTTTCAAGTTACAGACTAAGCTAAGCAAAAGTGAACCAGGCCTTTTTACTGTGAAAATGGCACTTTGGGACTGTGAAAGTGACATTTTGGCCCTGTTGTCCCAAACTGCCCCAGCACTTCCCACATTGCTCAAAGTGGCTAGCTTTCATCCCAACACAGTTTATAGGGCCATACGGTACATAGTTTTCAAGTTACAGACTAAGCTAAGCAAAAGTGAACCAGGCCTTTTTACTGTGAAAATGGCACTTTGGGACTGTGAAAGTGACATTTTGGCCCTGTTGTCCCAAACTGCCCCAGCACTTCCCACATTGCTCAAAGTGGCTAGCTTTCATCCCAACACAGTTTATAGGGCCATACGGTACATAGTTTTCAAGTTACAGACTAAGCTAAGCAAAATGAATCTTTTTTTTTTTACTGTGAAAATGGCACTTTGGGACTGTGAAAGTGACATTTTGGCCCTGTTGTCCCAAACTGCCCCAGCACTTCCCACATTGCTCAAAGTGGCTAGCTTTCATCCCAACACAGTTTATAGGGCCATACGGTACATAGTTTTCAAGTTACAGACTAAGCTAAGCAAAAGTGAACCAGGCCTTTTTACTGTGAAAACGGCACTTTGGGACTGTGAAAGTGACATTTTGGCCCTGTTGTCCCAAACTGCCCCAGCACTTCCCACATTGCTCAAAGTGGCTAGCTTTCATCCCAACACAGTTTATAGGGCCATACGGTACATAGTTTTCAAGTTACAGACTAAGCTAAGCAAAAGTGAACCAGGCCTTTTTACTGTGAAAATGGCACTTTGGGACTGTGAAAGTGACATTTTGGCCCTGTTGTCCCAAACTGCCCCAGCACTTCCCACATTGCTCAAAGTGGCTAGCTTTCATCCCAACACAGTTTATAGGGCCATACGGTACATAGTTTTCAAGTTACAGACTAAGCTAAGCAAAAGTGAACCAGGCCTTTTTACTGTGAAAATGGCACTTTGGGACTGTGAAAGTGACATTTTGGCCCTGTTGTCCCAAACTGCCCCAGCACTTCCCACATTGCTCAAAGTGGCTAGCTTTCATCCCAACACAGTTTATAGGGCCATACGGTACATAGTTTTCAAGTTACAGACTAAGCTAAGCAAAATGAATCTTTTTTTTTTACTGTGAAAATGGCACTTTGGGACTGTGAAAGTGACATTTTGGCCCTGTTGTCCCAAACTGCCCCAGCACTTCCCACGTTGCTCAAAGTGGCTAGCTTTCATCCCAACACAGTTTATAGGGCCATACGGTACATAGTTTTCAAGTTACAGACTAAGCTAAGCAAAAGTGAACCAGGCCTTTTTACTGTGAAAACGGCACTTTGGGACTGTGAAAGTGACATTTTGGCCCTGTTGTCCCAAACTGCCCCAGCACTTCCCACATTGCTCAAAGTGGCTAGCTTTCATCCCAACACAGTTTATAGGGCCATACGGTACATAGTTTTCAAGTTACAGACTAAGCTAAGCAAAAGTGAACCAGGCCTTTTTACTGTGAAAACGGCACTTTGGGACTGTGAAAGTGACATTTTGGCCCTGTTGTCCCAAACTGCCCCAGCACTTCCCACATTGCTCAAAGTGGCTAGCTTTCATCCCAACACAGTTTATAGGGCCATACGGTACATAGTTTTCAAGTTACAGACTAAGCTAAGCAAAATGAATCTTTTTTTTTTTACTGTGAAAATGGCACTTTGGGACTGTGAAAGTGACATTTTGGCCCTGTTGTCCCAAACTGCCCCAGCACTTCCCACATTGCTCAAAGTGGCTAGCTTTCATCCCAACACAGTTTATAGGGCCATACGGTACATAGTTTTCAAGTTACAGACTAAGCTAAGCAAAAGTTAACCAGGCCTTTTTACTGTGAAAACGGCACTTTGGGACTGTGAAAGTGACATTTTGGCCCTGTTGTCCCAAACTGCCCCAGCACTTCCCACATTGCTCAAAGTGGCTAGCTTTCATCCCAACACAGTTTATAGGGCCATACGGTACATAGTTTTCAAGTTACAGACTAAGCTAAGCAAAAGTGAACCAGGCCTTTTTACTGTGAAAATGGCACTTTGGGACTGTGAAAGTGACATTTTGGCCCTGTTGTCCAAAAACTGCCCCAGCACTTCCCACATTGCTCAAAGTGGCTAGCTTTCATCCTAACACAGTTTATAGGGCCATACGGTACATAGTTTTCAAGTTACAGACTAAGCTAAGCAAAAGTGAACCAGGCCTTTTTACTGTGAAAATGGCACTTTGGGACTGTGAAAGTGACATTTTGGCCCTGTTGTCCCAAACTGCCCCAGCACTTCCCACATTGCTCAAAGTGGCTAGCTTTCATCCCAACACAGTTTATAGGGCCATACGGTACATAGTTTTCAAGTTACAGACTAAGCTAAGCAAAATTAATCTTTTTTTTTTTACTGTGAAAATGGCACTTTGGGACTGTGAAAGTGACATTTTGGCCCTGTTGTCCCAAACTGCCCCAGCACTTCCCACATTGCTCAAAGTGGCTAGCTTTCATCCCAACACAGTTTATAGGGCCATACGGTACATAGTTTTCAAGTTACAGACTAAGCTAAGCAAAAGTGAACCAGGCCTTTTTACTGTGAAAACGGCACTTTGGGACTGTGAAAGTGACATTTTGGCCCTGTTGTCCCAAACTGCCCCAGCACTTCCCACATTGCTCAAAGTGGCTAGCTTTCATCCCAACACAGTTTATAGGGCCATACGGTACATAGTTTTCAAGTTACAGACTAAGCTAAGCAAAATGAATCTTTTTTTTTTTACTGTGAAAACGGCACTTTGGGACTGTGAAAGTAACATTTTGGCCCTGTTGTCCCAAACTGCCCCAGCACTTCCCACATTGCTCAAAGTGGCTAGCTTTCATCCCAACACAGTTTATAGGGCCATACGGTACATAGTTTTCAAGTTACAGACTAAGCTAAGCAAAAGTGAACCTTTTTTTTTTTACTGTGAAAATGGCACTTTGGGACTGTGAAAGTGACATTTTGGCCCTGTTCGTTCCCTGTTGTCCCAAACTGCCCCAGCTCTTGCCACAATGCTCAAAGTGGCTAGCTTTCATCTCAACACAGTTTATAGGGCCATACGGTACATAGTTTTCAAGTTACAGACTAAGCTAAGCAAAAGTGAACCAGGCCTTTTTACTGTGAAAATGGCACTTTGGGACTGTGAAAGTGACATTTTGGCCCTGTTGTCCCAAACTGCCCCAGCACTTCCCACATTGCTCAAAGTGGCTAGCTTTCATCCCAACACAGTTTATAGGGCCATACGGTACATCGTTTTCAAGATACAGACTAAGCTAAGCAAAAGTGAACCAGGCCTTTTTACTGTGAAAATGGCACTTTGGGACTGTGAAAGTGACATTTTGGCCCTGTTGTCCCAAACTGCCCCAGCACTTCCCACATTGCTCAAAGTGGCTAGCTTTCATCCCAACACAGTTTATAGGGCCATACGGTACATAGTTTTCAAGTTACAGACTAAGCTAAGCAAAAGTGAACCAGGCCTTTTTACTGTGAAAATGGCACTTTGGGACTGTGAAAGTGACATTTTGGCCCTGTTGTCCCAAACTGCCCCAGCACTTCCCACATTGCTCAAAGTGGCTAGCTTTCATCCCAACACAGTTTATAGGGCCATACGGTACATAGTTTTCAAGTTACAGACTAAGCTAAGCAAAAGTGAACCAGGCCTTTTTACTGTGAAAATGGCACTTTGGGACTGTGAAAGTGACATTTTGGCCCTGTTGTCCCAAACTGCCCCAGCACTTCCCACATTGCTCAAAGTGGCTAGCTTTCATCCCAACACAGTTTATAGGGCCATACGGTACATAGTTTTCAAGTTACAGACTAAGCTAAGCAAAAGTGAACCAGGCCTTTTTACTGTGAAAACGGCACTTTGGGACTGTGAAAGTGACATTTTGGCCCTGTTGTCCCAAACTGCCCCAGCACTTCCCACATTGCTCAAAGTGGCTAGCTTTCATCCCAACACAGTTTATAGGGCCATACGGTACATAGTTTTCAAGTTACAGACTAAGCTAAGCAAAAGTTTTTCAGGCCTTTTTACTGTGAAAACGGCACTTTGGGACTGTGAAAGTGACATTTTGGCCCTGTTGTCCCAAACTGCCCCAGCACTTCCCACATTGCTCAAAGTGGCTAGCTTTCATCCCAACACAGTTTATAGGGCCATACGGTACATAGTTTTCAAGTTACAGCCTAAGCTAAGCAAAAGTGAACCAGGCCTTTTTACTGTGAAAATGGCACTTTGGGACTGTGAAAGTGACATTTTGGCCCTGTTGTCCCAAACTGCCCCAGCACTTCCCACATTGCTCAAAGTGGCTAGCTTTCATCCCAACACAGTTTATAGGGCCATACGGTACATAGTTTTCAAGTTACAGACTAAGCTAAGCAAAATGAATCTTTTTTTTTTTACTGTGAAAATGGCACTTTGGGACTGTGAAAGTGACATTTTGGCCCTGTTGTCCCAAACTGCCCCAGCACTTCCCACATTGCTCAAAGTGGCTAGCTTTCATCCCAACACAGTTTATAGGGCCATACGGTACATAGTTTTCAAGTTACAGACTAAGCTAAGCAAAAGTGAACCAGGCCTTTTTACTGTGAAAACGGCACTTTGGGACTGTGAAAGTGACATTTTGGCCCTGTTGTCCCAAACTGCCCCAGCACTTCCCACATTGCTCAAAGTGGCTAGCTTTCATCCCAACACAGTTTATAGGGCCATACGGTACATAGTTTTCAAGTTACAGACTAAGCTAAGCAAAATGAATCTTTTTTTTTTTACTGTGAAAACGGCACTTTGGGACTGTGAAAGTAACATTTTGGCCCTGTTGTCCCAAACTGCCCCAGCACTTCCCACATTGCTCAAAGTGGCTAGCTTTCATCCCAACACAGTTTATAGGGCCATACGGTACATAGTTTTCAAGTTACAGACTAAGCTAAGCAAAAGTGAACCTTTTTTTTTTTACTGTGAAAATGGCACTTTGGGACTGTGAAAGTGACATTTTGGCCCTGTTCGTTCCCTGTTGTCCCAAACTGCCCCAGCTCTTGCCACAATGCTCAAAGTGGCTAGCTTTCATCTCAACACAGTTTATAGGGCCATACGGTAAATAGTTTTCAAGTTACAGACTAAGCTAAGCAAAAGTGAACCAGGCCTTTTTACTGTGAAAATGGCACTTTGGGACTGTGAAAGTGACATTTTGGCCCTGTTGTCCCAAACTGCCCCAGCACTTCCCACATTGCTCAAAGTGGCTAGCTTTCATCCCAACACAGTTTATAGGGCCATACGGTACATAGTTTTCAAGATACAGACTAAGCTAAGCAAAAGTGAACCAGGCCTTTTTACTGTGAAAATGGCACTTTGGGACTGTGAAAGTGACATTTTGGCCCTGTTGTCCCAAACTGCCCCAGCACTTCCCACATTGCTCAAAGTGGCTAGCTTTCATCCCAACACAGTTTATAGGGCCATACGGTACATAGTTTTCAAGTTACAGACTAAGCTAAGCAAAAGTGAACCAGGCCTTTTTACTGTGAAAATGGCACTTTGGGACTGTGAAAGTGACATTTTGGCCCTGTTGTCCCAAACTGCCCCAGCACTTCCCACATTGCTCAAAGTGGCTAGCTTTCATCCCAACACAGTTTATAGGGCCATACGGTACATAGTTTTCAAGTTACAGACTAAGCTAAGCAAAAGTGAACCAGGCCTTTTTACTGTGAAAACGGCACTTTGGGACTGTGAAAGTGACATTTTGGCCCTGTTGTCCCAAACTGCCCCAGCACTTCCCACATTGCTCAAAGTGGCTAGCTTTCATCCCAACACAGTTTATAGGGCCATACGGTACATAGTTTTCAAGTTACAGACTAAGCTAAGCAAAAGTTTTTCAGGCCTTTTTACTGTGAAAACGGCACTTTGGGACTGTGAAAGTGACATTTTGGCCCTGTTGTCCCAAACTGCCCCAGCACTTCCCACATTGCTCAAAGTGGCTAGCTTTCATCCCAACAAAGTTTATAGGGCCATACGGTACATAGTTTTCAAGTTACAGACTAAGCTAAGCAAAATGAATCTTTTTTTTTTTACTGTGAAAATGGCACTTTGGGACTGTGAAAGTGACATTTTGGCCCTGTTGTCCCAAACTGCCCCAGCACTTCCCACATTGCTCAAAGTGGCTAGCTTTCATCCCAACACAGTTTATAGGGCCATACGGTACATAGTTTTCAAGTTACAGCCTAAGCTAAGCAAAAGTGAACCAGGCCTTTTTACTGTGAAAATGGCACTTTGGGACTGTGAAAGTGACATTTTGGCCCTGTTGTCCCAAACTGCCCCAGCACTTCCCACATTGCTCAAAGTGGCTAGCTTTCATCCCAACACAGTTTATAGGGCCATACGGTACATAGTTTTCAAGTTACAGACTAAGCTAAGCAAAATGAATCTTTTTTTTTTTACTGTGAAAATGGCACTTTGGGACTGTGAAAGTGACATTTTGGCCCTGTTCGTTCCCTGTTGTCCCAAACTGCCCCAGCTCTTGCCACAATGCTCAAAGTGGCTAGCTTTCATCTCAACACAGTTTATAGGGCCATACGGTACATAGTTTTCAAGTTACAGACTAAGCTAAGCAAAAGTGAACCAGGCCTTTTTACTGTGAAAATGGCACTTTGGGACTGTGAAAGTGACATTTTGGCCCTGTTGTCCCAAACTGCCCCAGCACTTCCCACATTGCTCAAAGTGGCTAGCTTTCATCCCAACACAGTTTATAGGGCCATACGGTACATAGTTTTCAAGTTACAGACTAAGCTAAGCAAAAGTGAACCAGGCCTTTTTACTGTGAAAATGGCACTTTGGGACTGTGAAAGTGACATTTTGGCCCCGTTCATTCCCTGTTGTCCCAAACTGCCCCAGCTCTTGCCACAATGCTCAAAGTGGCTAGCTTTCATCCCAACACAGTTTATAGGGCCATACGGTACATAGTTTTCAAGTTACAGACTAAGCTAAGCAAAAGTGAACCAGGCCTTTTTACTGTGAAAATGGCACTTTGGGACTGTGAAAGTGACATTTTGGCCCTGTTGTCCCAAACTGCCCCAGCACTTCCCACATTGCTCAAAGTGGCTAGCTTTCATCCCAACACAGTTTATAGGGCCATACGGTACATAGTTTTCAAGTTACAGACTAAGCTAAGCAAAAGTGAACCAGGCCTTTTTACTGTGAAAACGGCACTTTGGGACTGTGAAAGTGACATTTTGGCCCTGTTGTCCCAAACTGCCCCAGCACTTCCCACATTGCTCAAAGTGGCTAGCTTTCATCCCAACACAGTTTATAGGGCCATACGGTACATAGTTTTCAAGTTACAGACTAAGCTAAGCAAAAGTGAACCAGGCCTTTTTACTGTGAAAACGGCACTTTGGGACTGTGAAAGTGACATTTTGGCCCTGTTGTCCCAAACTGCCCCAGCACTTCCCACATTGCTCAAAGTGGCTAGCTTTCATCCCAACACAGTTTATAGGGCCATACGGTACATAGTTTTCAAGTTACAGACTAAGCTAAGCAAAAGTGAACCAGGCCTTTTTACTGTGAAAACGGCACTTTGGGACTGTGAAAGTGACATTTTGGCCCTGTTGTCCCAAACTGCCCCAGCACTTCCCACATTGCTCAAAGTGGCTAGCTTTCATCCCAACACAGTTTATAGGGCCATACGGTACATAGTTTTCAAGTTACAGACTAAGCTAAGCAAAATGAATCTTTTTTTTTTTACTGTGAAAATGGCACTTTGGGACTGTGAAAGTGACATTTTGGCCCTGTTGTCCCAAACTGCCCCAGCACTTCCCACATTGCTCAAAGTGGCTAGCTTTCACCCCAACACAGTTTATAGGGCCATACGGTACATAGTTTTCAAGTTACAGACTAAGCTAAGCAAAAGTGAACCAGGCCTTTTTAC
Organism: Protomyctophum bolini; assembly: GCF_963924005.1. NCBI lineage: Eukaryota > Metazoa > Chordata > Actinopteri > Myctophiformes > Myctophidae > Protomyctophum > Protomyctophum bolini. The sequence goes on from NW_027665821.1 coordinate 90,298, forward strand.
TGTGAAAACGGCACTTTGGGACTGTGAAAGTGACATTTTGGCCCTGTTGTCCCAAACTGCCCCAGCACTTCCCACATTGCTCAAAGTGGCTAGCTTTCATCCCAACACAGTTTATAGGGCCATACGGTACATAGTTTTCAAGTTACAGACTAAGCTAAGCAAAAGTGAACCAGGCCTTTTTACTGTGAAAATGGCACTTTGGGACTGTGAAAGTGACATTTTGGCCCCGTTCATTCCCTGTTGTCCCAAACTGCCCCAGCTCTTGCCACAATGCTCAACGTGGCTAGCTTTCATCCCAACACAGTTTATAGGGCCATACGGTACATAGTTTTCAAGTTACAGACTAAGCTAAGCAAAAGTGAACCAGGCCTTTTTACTGTGAAAATGGCACTTTGGGACTGTGAAAGTGACATTTTGGCCCTGTTGTCCCAAACTGCCCCAGCACTTCCCACATTGCTCAAAGTGGCTAGCTTTCATCCCAACACAGTTTATAGGGCCATACGGTACATAGTTTTCAAGTTACAGACTAAGCTAAGCAAAAGTGAACCAGGCCTTTTTACTGTGAAAATGGCACTTTGGGACTGTGAAAGTGACATTTTGGCCCTGTTGTCCCAAACTGCCCCAGCACTTCCCACATTGCTCAAAGTGGCTAGCTTTCATCCCAACACAGTTTATAGGGCCATACGGTACATAGTTTTCAAGTTACAGACTAAGCTAAGCAAAATGAATCTTTTTTTTTTTACTGTGAAAATGGCACTTTGGGACTGTGAAAGTGACATTTTGGCCCTGTTGTCCCAAACTGCCCCAGCACTTCCCACATTGCTCAAAGTGGCTAGCTTTCATCCCAACACAGTTTATAGGGCCATACGGTACATAGTTTTCAAGTTACAGACTAAGCTAAGCAAAAGTGAACCAGGCCTTTTTACTGTGAAAATGGCACTTTGGGACTGTGAAAGTGACATTTTGGCCCTGTTGTCCCAAACTGCCCCAGCACTTCCCACATTGCTCAAAGTGGCTAGCTTTCATCCCAACACAGTTTATAGGGCCATACGGTACATAGTTTTCAAGTTACAGACTAAGCTAAGCAAAAGTGAACCAGGCCTTTTTACTGTGAAAATGGCACTTTGGGACTGTGAAAGTGACATTTTGGCCCCGTTCATTCCCTGTTGTCCCAAACTGCCCCAGCTCTTGCCACAATGCTCAAAGTGGCTAGCTTTCATCCCAAAACAGTTTATAGGGCCATACGGTACATAGTTTTCAAGTTACAGACTAAGCTAAGCAAAAGTGAACCAGGCCTTTTTACTGTGAAAATGGCACTTTGGGACTGTGAAAGTGACATTTTGGCCCTGTTGTCCCAAACTGCCCCAGCACTTCCCACATTGCTCAAAGTGGCTAGCTTTCATCCCAACACAGTTTATAGGGCCATACGGTACATAGTTTTCAAGTTACAGACTAAGCTAAGCAAAAGTGAACCAGGCCTTTTTACTGTGAAAACGGCACTTTGGGACTGTGAAAGTGACATTTTGGCCCTGTTGTCCCAAACTGCCCCAGCACTTCCCACATTGCTCAAAGTGGCTAGCTTTCATCCCAACACAGTTTATAGGGCCATACGGTACATAGTTTTCAAGTTACAGACTAAGCTAAGCAAAAGTGAACCAGGCCTTTTTACTGTGAAAACGGCACTTTGGGACTGTGAAAGTGACATTTTGGCCCTGTTGTCCCAAACTGCCCCAGCACTTCCCACATTGCTCAAAGTGGCTAGCTTTCATCCCAACACAGTTTATAGGGCCATACGGTACATAGTTTTCAAGTTACAGACTAAGCTAAGCAAAAGTGAACCAGGCCTTTTTACTGTGAAAACGGCACTTTGGGACTGTGAAAGTGACATTTTGGCCCTGTTGTCCCAAACTGCCCCAGCACTTCCCACATTGCTCAAAGTGGCTAGCTTTCATCCCAACACAGTTTATAGGGCCATACGGTACATAGTTTTCAAGTTACAGACTAAGCTAAGCAAAAGTGAACCAGGCCTTTTTACTGTGAAAATGGCACTTTGGGACTGTGAAAGTGACATTTTGGCCCCGTTCATTCCCTGTTGTCCCAAACTGCCCCAGCTCTTGCCACAATGCTCAAAGTGGCTAGCTTTCATCCCAACACAGTTTATAGGGCCATACGGTACATAGTTTTCAAGTTACAGACTAAGCTAAGCAAAAGTGAACCAGGCCTTTTTACTGTGAAAATGGCACTTTGGGACTGTGAAAGTGACATTTTGGCCCTGTTGTCCCAAACTGCCCCAGCACTTCCCACATTGCTCAAAGTGGCTAGCTTTCATCCCAACACAGTTTATAGGGCCATACGGTACATAGTTTTCAAGTTACAGACTAAGCTAAGCAAAAGTGAACCAGGCCTTTTTACTGTGAAAATGGCACTTTGGGACTGTGAAAGTGACATTTTGGCCCTGTTGTCCCAAACTGCCCCAGCACTTCCCACATTGCTCAAAGTGGCTAGCTTTCATCCCAACACAGTTTATAGGGCCATACGGTACATAGTTTTCAAGTTACAGACTAAGCTAAGCAAAAGTGAACCAGGCCTTTTTACTGTGAAAATGGCACTTTGGGACTGTGAAAGTGACATTTTGGCCCCGTTCATTCCCTGTTGTCCCAAACTGCCCCAGCTCTTGCCACAATGCTCAACGTGGCTAGCTTTCATCCCAACACAGTTTATAGGGCCATACGGTACATAGTTTTCAAGTTACAGACTAAGCTAAGCAAAAGTGAACCAGGCCTTTTTACTGTGAAAATGGCACTTTGGGACTGTGAAAGTGACATTTTGGCCCTGTTGTCCCAAACTGCCCCAGCACTTCCCACATTGCTCAAAGTGGCTAGCTTTCATCCCAACACAGTTTATAGGGCCATACGGTACATAGTTTTCAAGTTACAGACTAAGCTAAGCAAAAGTGAACCAGGCCTTTTTACTGTGAAAATGGCACTTTGGGACTGTGAAAGTGACATTTTGGCCCTGTTGTCCCAAACTGCCCCAGCACTTCCCACATTGCTCAAAGTGGCTAGCTTTCATCCCAACACAGTTTATAGGGCCATACGGTACATAGTTTTCAAGTTACAGACTAAGCTAAGCAAAATTAATCTTTTTTTTTTTACTGTGAAAATGGCACTTTGGGACTGTGAAAGTGACATTTTGGCCCTGTTGTCCCAAACTGCCCCAGCACTTCCCACATTGCTCAAAGTGGCTAGCTTTCATCCCAACACAGTTTATAGGGCCATACGGTACATAGTTTTCAAGTTACAGACTAAGCTAAGCAAAAGTGAACCAGGCCTTTTTACTGTGAAAATGGCACTTTGGGACTGTGAAAGTGACATTTTGGCCCTGTTGTCCCAAACTGCCCCAACACTTCCCACATTGCTCAAAGTGGCTAGCTTTCATCCCAACACAGTTTATAGGGCCATACGGTACATAGTTTTCAAGTTACAGACTAAGCTAAGCAAAAGTGAACCAGGCCTTTTTACTGTGAAAATGGCACTTTGGGACTGTGAAAGTGACATTTTGGCCCCGTTCATTCCCTGTTGTCCCAAACTGCCCCAGCTCTTGCCACAATGCTCAAAGTGGCTAGCTTTCATCCCAACACAGTTTATAGGGCCATACGGTACATAGTTTTCAAGTTACAGACTAAGCTAAGCAAAAGTGAACCAGGCCTTTTTACTGTGAAAATGGCACTTTGGGACTGTGAAAGTGACATTTTGGCCCTGTTGTCCCAAACTGCCCCAGCACTTCCCACATTGCTCAAAGTGGCTAGCTTTCATCCCAACACAGTTTATAGGGCCATACGGTACATAGTTTTCAAGTTACAGACTAAGCTAAGCAAAAGTGAACCAGGCCTTTTTACTGTGAAAATGGCACTTTGGGACTGTGAAAGTGACATTTTGGCCCTGTTGTCCCAAACTGCCCCAGCACTTCCCACATTGCTCAAAGTGGCTAGCTTTCATCCCAACACAGTTTATAGGGCCATACGGTACATAGTTTTCAAGTTACAGACTAAGCTAAGCAAAAGTGAACCAGGCCTTTTTACTGTGAAAATGGCACTTTGGGACTGTGAAAGTGACATTTTGGCCCCGTTCATTCCCTGTTGTCCCAAACTGCCCCAGCTCTTGCCACAATGCTCAAAGTGGCTAGCTTTCATCCCAACACAGTTTATAGGGCCATACGGTACATAGTTTTCAAGTTACAGACTAAGCTAAGCAAAAGTGAACCAGGCCTTTTTACTGTGAAAATGGCACTTTGGGACTGTGAAAGTGACATTTTGGCCCTGTTGTCCCAAACTGCCCCAGCACTTCCCACATTGCTCAAAGTGGCTAGCTTTCATCCCAACACAGTTTATAGGGCCATACGGTACATAGTTTTCAAGTTACAGACTAAGCTAAGCAAAAGTGAACCAGGCCTTTTTACTGTGAAAACGGCACTTTGGGACTGTGAAAGTGACATTTTGGCCCTGTTGTCCCAAACTGCCCCAGCACTTCCCACATTGCTCAAAGTGGCTAGCTTTCATCCCAACACAGTTTATAGGGCCATACGGTACATAGTTTTCAAGTTACAGACTAAGCTAAGCAAAAGTGAACCAGGCCTTTTTACTGTGAAAACGGCACTTTGGGACTGTGAAAGTGACATTTTGGCCCTGTTGTCCCAAACTGCCCCAGCACTTCCCACATTGCTCAAAGTGGCTAGCTTTCATCCCAACACAGTTTATAGGGCCATACGGTACATAGTTTTCAAGTTACAGACTAAGCTAAGCAAAATGAATCTTTTTTTTTTTACTGTGAAAATGGCACTTTGGGACTGTGAAAGTGACATTTTGGCCCTGTTGTCCCAAACTGCCCCAGCACTTCCCACATTGCTCAAAGTGGCTAGCTTTCATCCCAACACAGTTTATAGGGCCATACGGTACATAGTTTTCAAGTTACAGACTAAGCTAAGCAAAAGTGAACCAGGCCTTTTTACTGTGAAAATGGCACTTTGGGACTGTGAAAGTGACATTTTGGCCCTGTTGTCCCAAACTGCCCCAGCACTTCCCACATTGCTCAAAGTGGCTAGCTTTCATCCCAACACAGTTTATAGGGCCATACGGTACATAGTTTTCAAGTTACAGACTAAGCTAAGCAAAAGTGAACCAGGCCTTTTTACTGTGAAAATGGCACTTTGGGACTGTGAAAGTGACATTTTGGCCCTGTTGTCCCAAACTGCCCCAGCACTTCCCACATTGCTCAAAGTGGCTAGCTTTCATCCCAACACAGTTTATAGGGCCATACGGTACATAGTTTTCAAGTTACAGACTAAGCTAAGCAAAATGAATCTTTTTTTTTTTACTGTGAAAATGGCACTTTGGGACTGTGAAAGTGACATTTTGGCCCTGTTGTCCCAAACTGCCCCAGCACTTCCCACATTGCTCAAAGTGGCTAGCTTTCATCCCAACACAGTTTATAGGGCCATACGGTACATAGTTTTCAAGTTACAGACTAAGCTAAGCAAAAGTGAACCAGGCCTTTTTACTGTGAAAATGGCACTTTGGGACTGTGAAAGTGACATTTTGGCCCTGTTGTCCCAAACTGCCCCAACACTTCCCACATTGCTCAAAGTGGCTAGCTTTCATCCCAACACAGTTTATAGGGCCATACGGTACATAGTTTTCAAGTTACAGACTAAGCTAAGCAAAAGTGAACCAGGCCTTTTTACTGTGAAAATGGCACTTTGGGACTGTGAAAGTGACATTTTGGCCCCGTTCATTCCCTGTTGTCCCAAACTGCCCCAGCTCTTGCCACAATGCTCAAAGTGGCTAGCTTTCATCCCAACACAGTTTATAGGGCCATACGGTACATAGTTTTCAAGTTACAGACTAAGCTAAGCAAAAGTGAACCAGGCCTTTTTACTGTGAAAATGGCACTTTGGGACTGTGAAAGTGACATTTTGGCCCTGTTGTCCCAAACTGCCCCAGCACTTCCCACATTGCTCAAAGTGGCTAGCTTTCATCCCAACACAGTTTATAGGGCCATACGGTACATAGTTTTCAAGTTACAGACTAAGCTAAGCAAAAGTGAACCAGGCCTTTTTACTGTGAAAATGGCACTTTGGGACTGTGAAAGTGACATTTTGGCCCCGTTCATTCCCTGTTGTCCCAAACTGCCCCAGCTCTTGCCACAATGCTCAACGTGGCTAGCTTTCATCCCAACACAGTTTATAGGGCCATACGGTACATAGTTTTCAAGTTACAGACTAAGCTAAGCAAAAGTGAACCAGGCCTTTTTACTGTGAAAATGGCACTTTGGGACTGTGAAAGTGACATTTTGGCCCTGTTGTCCCAAACTGCCCCAGCACTTCCCACATTGCTCAAAGTGGCTAGCTTTCATCCCAACACAGTTTATAGGGCCATACGGTACATAGTTTTCAAGTTACAGACTAAGCTAAGCAAAATGAATCTTTTTTTTTTTACTGTGAAAATGGCACTTTGGGACTGTGAAAGTGACATTTTGGCCCTGTTGTCCCAAACTGCCCCAGCACTTCCCACATTGCTCAAAGTGGCTAGCTTTCATCCCAACACAGTTTATAGGGCCATACGGTACATAGTTTTCAAGTTACAGACTAAGCTAAGCAAAAGTGAACCAGGCCTTTTTACTGTGAAAATGGCACTTTGGGACTGTGAAAGTGACATTTTGGCCCCGTTCATTCCCTGTTGTCCCAAACTGCCCCAGCTCTTGCCACAATGCTCAACGTGGCTAGCTTTCATCCCAACACAGTTTATAGGGCCATACGGTACATAGTTTTCAAGTTACAGACTAAGCTAAGCAAAAGTGAACCAGGCCTTTTTACTGTGAAAATGGCACTTTGGGACTGTGAAAGTGACATTTTGGCCCTGTTGTCCCAAACTGCCCCAGCACTTCCCACATTGCTCAAAGTGGCTAGCTTTCATCCCAACACAGTTTATAGGGCCATACGGTACATAGTTTTCAAGTTACAGACTAAGCTAAGCAAAAGTGAACCAGGCCTTTTTACTGTGAAAATGGCACTTTGGGACTGTGAAAGTGACATTTTGGCCCTGTTGTCCCAAACTGCCCCAGCACTTCCCACATTGCTCAAAGTGGCTAGCTTTCATCCCAACACAGTTTATAGGGCCATACGGTACATAGTTTTCAAGTTACAGACTAAGCTAAGCAAAATGAATCTTTTTTTTTTTACTGTGAAAATGGCACTTTGGGACTGTGAAAGTGACATTTTGGCCCTGTTGTCCCAAACTGCCCCAGCACTTCCCACATTGCTCAAAGTGGCTAGCTTTCATCCCAACACAGTTTATAGGGCCATACGGTACATAGTTTTCAAGTTACAGACTAAGCTAAGCAAAAGTGAACCAGGCCTTTTTACTGTGAAAATGGCACTTTGGGACTGTGAAAGTGACATTTTGGCCCTGTTGTCCCAAACTGCCCCAACACTTCCCACATTGCTCAAAGTGGCTAGCTTTCATCCCAACACAGTTTATAGGGCCATACGGTACATAGTTTTCAAGTTACAGACTAAGCTAAGCAAAAGTGAACCAGGCCTTTTTACTGTGAAAATGGCACTTTGGGACTGTGAAAGTGACATTTTGGCCCCGTTCATTCCCTGTTGTCCCAAACTGCCCCAGCTCTTGCCACAATGCTCAAAGTGGCTAGCTTTCATCCCAACACAGTTTATAGGGCCATACGGTACATAGTTTTCAAGTTACAGACTAAGCTAAGCAAAAGTGAACCAGGCCTTTTTACTGTGAAAATGGCACTTTGGGACTGTGAAAGTGACATTTTGGCCCTGTTGTCCCAAACTGCCCCAGCACTTCCCACATTGCTCAAAGTGGCTAGCTTTCATCCCAACACAGTTTATAGGGCCATACGGTACATAGTTTTCAAGTTACAGACTAAGCTAAGCAAAAGTGAACCAGGCCTTTTTACTGTGAAAATGGCACTTTGGGACTGTGAAAGTGACATTTTGGCCCCGTTCATTCCCTGTTGTCCCAAACTGCCCCAGCTCTTGCCACAATGCTCAAAGTGGCTAGCTTTCATCCCAACACAGTTTATAGGGCCATACGGTACATAGTTTTCAAGTTACAGACTAAGCTAAGCAAAAGTGAACCAGGCCTTTTTACTGTGAAAATGGCACTTTGGGACTGTGAAAGTGACATTTTGGCCCTGTTGTCCCAAACTGCCCCAGCACTTCCCACATTGCTCAAAGTGGCTAGCTTTCATCCCAACACAGTTTATAGGGCCATACGGTACATAGTTTTCAAGTTACAGACTAAGCTAAGCAAAAGTGAACCAGGCCTTTTTACTGTGAAAACGGCACTTTGGGACTGTGAAAGTGACATTTTGGCCCTGTTGTCCCAAACTGCCCCAGCACTTCCCACATTGCTCAAAGTGGCTAGCTTTCATCCCAACACAGTTTATAGGGCCATACGGTACATAGTTTTCAAGTTACAGACTAAGCTAAGCAAAAGTGAACCAGGCCTTTTTACTGTGAAAACGGCACTTTGGGACTGTGAAAGTGACATTTTGGCCCTGTTGTCCCAAACTGCCCCAGCACTTCCCACATTGCTCAAAGTGGCTAGCTTTCATCCCAACACAGTTTATAGGGCCATACGGTACATAGTTTTCAAGTTACAGACTAAGCTAAGCAAAATGAATCTTTTTTTTTTTACTGTGAAAATGGCACTTTGGGACTGTGAAAGTGACATTTTGGCCCTGTTGTCCCAAACTGCCCCAGCACTTCCCACATTGCTCAAAGTGGCTAGCTTTCATCCCAACACAGTTTATAGGGCCATACGGTACATAGTTTTCAAGTTACAGACTAAGCTAAGCAAAAGTGAACCAGGCCTTTTTACTGTGAAAACGGCACTTTGGGACTGTGAAAGTGACATTTTGGCCCTGTTGTCCCAAACTGCCCCAGCACTTCCCACATTGCTCAAAGTGGCTAGCTTTCATCCCAACACAGTTTATAGGGCCATACGGTACATAGTTTTCAAGTTACAGACTAAGCTAAGCAAAAGTGAACCAGGCCTTTTTACTGTGAAAATGGCACTTTGGGACTGTGAAAGTGACATTTTGGCCCTGTTGTCCCAAACTGCCCCAGCACTTCCCACATTGCTCAAAGTGGCTAGCTTTCATCCCAACACAGTTTATAGGGCCATACGGTACATAGTTTTCAAGTTACAGACTAAGCTAAGCAAAAGTGAACCAGGCCTTTTTACTGTGAAAATGGCACTTTGGGACTGTGAAAGTGACATTTTGGCCCCGTTCATTCCCTGTTGTCCCAAACTGCCCCAGCTCTTGCCACAATGCTCAAAGTGGCTAGCTTTCATCCCAACACAGTTTATAGGGCCATACGGTACATAGTTTTCAAGTTACAGACTAAGCTAAGCAAAAGTGAACCAGGCCTTTTTACTGTGAAAATGGCACTTTGGGACTGTGAAAGTGACATTTTGGCCCTGTTGTCCCAAACTGCCCCAGCACTTCCCACATTGCTCAAAGTGGCTAGCTTTCATCCCAACACAGTTTATAGGGCCATACGGTACATAGTTTTCAAGTTACAGACTAAGCTAAGCAAAAGTGAACCAGGCCTTTTTACTGTGAAAATGGCACTTTGGGACTGTGAAAGTGACATTTTGGCCCTGTTGTCCCAAACTGCCCCAGCACTTCCCACATTGCTCAAAGTGGCTAGCTTTCATCCCAACACAGTTTATAGGGCCATACGGTACATAGTTTTCAAGTTACAGACTAAGCTAAGCAAAAGTGAACCAGGCCTTTTTACTGTGAAAATGGCACTTTGGGACTGTGAAAGTGACATTTTGGCCCCGTTCATTCCCTGTTGTCCCAAACTGCCCCAGCTCTTGCCACAATGCTCAAAGTGGCTAGCTTTCATCCCAACACAGTTTATAGGGCCATACGGTACATAGTTTTCAAGTTACAGACTAAGCTAAGCAAAAGTGAACCAGGCCTTTTTACTGTGAAAATGGCACTTTGGGACTGTGAAAGTGACATTTTGGCCCTGTTGTCCCAAACTGCCCCAGCACTTCCCACATTGCTCAAAGTGGCTAGCTTTCATCCCAACACAGTTTATAGGGCCATACGGTACATAGTTTTCAAGTTACAGACTAAGCTAAGCAAAAGTGAACCAGGCCTTTTTACTGTGAAAACGGCACTTTGGGACTGTGAAAGTGACATTTTGGCCCTGTTGTCCCAAACTGCCCCAGCACTTCCCACATTGCTCAAAGTGGCTAGCTTTCATCCCAACACAGTTTATAGGGCCATACGGTACATAGTTTTCAAGTTACAGACTAAGCTAAGCAAAAGTGAACCAGGCCTTTTTACTGTGAAAACGGCACTTTGGGACTGTGAAAGTGACATTTTGGCCCTGTTGTCCCAAACTGCCCCAGCACTTCCCACATTGCTCAAAGTGGCTAGCTTTCATCCCAACACAGTTTATAGGGCCATACGGTACATAGTTTTCAAGTTACAGACTAAGCTAAGCAAAATGAATCTTTTTTTTTTTACTGTGAAAATGGCACTTTGGGACTGTGAAAGTGACATTTTGGCCCTGTTGTCCCAAACTGCCCCAGCACTTCCCACATTGCTCAAAGTGGCTAGCTTTCATCCCAACACAGTTTATAGGGCCATACGGTACATAGTTTTCAAGTTACAGACTAAGCTAAGCAAAAGTGAACCAGGCCTTTTTACTGTGAAAACGGCACTTTGGGACTGTGAAAGTGACATTTTGGCCCTGTTGTCCCAAACTGCCCCAGCACTTCCCACATTGCTCAAAGTGGCTAGCTTTCATCCCAACACAGTTTATAGGGCCATACGGTACATAGTTTTCAAGTTACAGACTAAGCTAAGCAAAAGTGAACCAGGCCTTTTTACTGTGAAAACGGCACTTTGGGACTGTGAAAGTGACATTTTGGCCCTGTTGTCCCAAACTGCCCCAGCACTTCCCACATTGCTCAAAGTGGCTAGCTTTCATCCCAACACAGTTTATAGGGCCATACGGTACATAGTTTTCAAGTTACAGACTAAGCTAAGCAAAATGAATCTTTTTTTTTTTACTGTGAAAATGGCACTTTGGGACTGTGAAAGTGACATTTTGGCCCTGTTGTCCCAAACTGCCCCAGCACTTCCCACATTGCTCAAAGTGGCTAGCTTTCATCCCAACACAGTTTATAGGGCCATTCGGTACATAGTTTTCAAGTTACAGACTAAGCTAAGCAAAAGTGAACCAGGCCTTTTTACTGTGAAAATGGCACTTTGGGACTGTGAAAGTGACATTTTGGCCCTGTTGTCCCAAACTGCCCCAGCACTTCCCACATTGCTCAAAGTGGCTAGCTTTCATCCCAACACAGTTTATAGGGCCATACGGTACATAGTTTTCAAGTTACAGACTAAGCTAAGCAAAAGTGAACCAGGCCTTTTTACTGTGAAAATGGCACTTTGGGACTGTGAAAGTGACATTTTGGCCCTGTTGTCCCAAACTGCCCCAGCACTTCCCACATTGCTCAAAGTGGCTAGCTTTCATCCCAACACAGTTTATAGGGCCATACGGTACATAGTTTTCAAGTTACAGACTAAGCTAAGCAAAATGAATCTTTTTTTTTTTACTGTGAAAATGGCACTTTGGGACTGTGAAAGTGACATTTTGGCCCTGTTGTCCCAAACTGCCCCAGCACTTCCCACATTGCTCAAAGTGGCTAGCTTTCATCCCAACACAGTTTATAGGGCCATACGGTACATAGTTTTCAAGTTACAGACTAAGCTAAGCAAAAGTGAACCAGGCCTTTTTACTGTGAAAATGGCACTTTGGGACTGTGAAAGTGACATTTTGGCCCCGTTCATTCCCTGTTGTCCCAAACTGCCCCAGCTCTTGCCACAATGCTCAACGTGGCTAGCTTTCATCCCAACACAGTTTATAGGGCCATACGGTACATAGTTTTCAAGTTACAGACTAAGCTAAGCAAAAGTGAACCAGGCCTTTTTACTGTGAAAATGGCACTTTGGGACTGTGAAAGTGACATTTTGGCCCTGTTGTCCCAAACTGCCCCAGCACTTCCCACATTGCTCAAAGTGGCTAGCTTTCATCCCAACACAGTTTATAGGGCCATACGGTACATAGTTTTCAAGTTACAGACTAAGCTAAGCAAAAGTGAACCAGGCCTTTTTACTGTGAAAATGGCACTTTGGGACTGTGAAAGTGACATTTTGGCCCTGTTGTCCCAAACTGCCCCAGCACTTCCCACATTGCTCAAAGTGGCTAGCTTTCATCCCAACACAGTTTATAGGGCCATACGGTACATAGTTTTCAAGTTACAGACTAAGCTAAGCAAAATTAATCTTTTTTTTTTTACTGTGAAAATGGCACTTTGGGACTGTGAAAGTGACATTTTGGCCCTGTTGTCCCAAACTGCCCCAGCACTTCCCACATTGCTCAAAGTGGCTAGCTTTCATCCCAACACAGTTTACAGGGCCATTCGGTACATAGTTTTCAAGTTACAGACTAAGCTAAGCAAAAGTGAACCAGGCCTTTTTACTCCTTTTTACTGTGAAAATGGCACTTTGGGACTGTGAAAGTGACGATTTTGGCCCTGTTGTCCCAAACTGCCCCAGCACTTCCCACATTGCTCAAAGTGGCTAGCTTTCATCCCAACACAGTTTATAGGGCCATACGGTACATAGTTTTCAAGTTACAGACTAAGCTAAGCAAAAGTGAACCAGGCCTTTTTACTGTGAAAATGGCACTTTGGGACTGTGAAAGTGACATTTTGGCCCTGTTGTCCCAAACTGCCCCAGCACTTCCCACATTGCTCAAAGTGGCTAGCTTTCATCCCAACACAGTTTATAGGGCCATACGGTACATAGTTTTCAAGTTACAGACTAAGCTAAGCAAAATGAATCTTTTTTTTTTTACTGTGAAAATGGCACTTTGGGACTGTGAAAGTGACATTTTGGCCCTGTTGTCCCAAACTGCCCCAGCACTTCCCACATTGCTCAAAGTGGCTAGCTTTCATCCCAACACAGTTTATAGGGCCATACGGTACATAGTTTTCAAGTTACAGACTAAGCTAAGCAAAAGTGAACCAGGCCTTTTTACTGTGAAAACGGCACTTTGGGACTGTGAAAGTGACATTTTGGCCCTGTTGTCCCAAACTGCCCCAGCACTTCCCACATTGCTCAAAGTGGCTAGCTTTCATCCCAACACAGTTTATAGGGCCATACGGTACATAGTTTTCAAGTTACAGACTAAGCTAAGCAAAATGAATCTTTTTTTTTTACTGTGAAAATGGCACTTTGGGACTGTGAAAGTGACATTTTGGCCCTGTTGTCCCAAACTGCCCCAGCACTTCCCACATTGCTCAAAGTGGCTAGCTTTCATCCCAACACAGTTTATAGGGCCATACGGTACATAGTTTTCAAGTTACAGACTAAGCTAAGCAAAAGTGAACCAGGCCTTTTTACTGTGAAAACGGCACTTTGGGACTGTGAAAGTGACATTTTGGCCCTGTTGTCCCAAACTGCCCCAGCACTTCCCACATTGCTCAAAGTGGCTAGCTTTCATCCCAACACAGTTTATAGGGCCATACGGTACATAGTTTTCAAGTTACAGACTAAGCTAAGCAAAAGTGAACCAGGCCTTTTTACTGTGAAAATGGCACTTTGGACTGTGAAAGTGACATTTGCCGTTCATTCCTGTTGTCCCAAACTGCCCCAGCTCTTGCCACAATGCTCAACGTGGCTAGCTTTCATCCCAACACAGTTTATAGGGCCATACGGTACATAGTTTTCAAGTTACAGACTAAGCTAAGCAAAAGTGAACCAGGCCTTTTTACTGTGAAAATGGCACTTTGGGACTGTGAAAGTGACATTTTGGCCCTGTTGTCCCAAACTGCCCCAGCACTTCCCACATTGCTCAAAGTGGCTAGCTTTCATCCCAACACAGTTTATAGGGCCATACGGTACATAGTTTTCAAGTTACAGACTAAGCTAAGCAAAAGTGAACCAGGCCTTTTACTGTGAAAACGGCACTTTGGGACTGTGAAAGTGACATTTTGGCCCTGTTGTCCCAAACTGCCCCAGCACTTCCCACATTGCTCAAAGTGGCTAGCTTTCATCCCAACACAGTTTATAGGGCCATACGGTACATAGTTTTCAAGTTACAGACTAAGCTAAGCAAAATGAATCTTTTTTTTTTACTGTGAAAATGGCACTTTGGGACTGTGAAAGTGACATTTTGGCCCTGTTGTCCCAAACTGCCCCAGCACTTCCCACATTGCTCAAAGTGGCTAGCTTTCATCCCAACACAGTTTATAGGGCCATCGGTACATAGTTTTCAAGTTACAGACTAAGCTAAGCAAAAGTGAACCAGGCCTTTTTACTGTGAAAATGGCACTTTGGGACTGTGAAAGTGACATTTTGGCCCTGTTGTCCCAAACTGCCCCAGCACTTCCCACATTGCTCAAAGTGGCTAGCTTTCATCCCAACACAGTTTATAGGGCCATACGGTACATAGTTTTCAAGTTACAGACTAAGCTAAGCAAAAGTGAACCAGGCCTTTTTACTGTGAAAATGGCACTTTGGGACTGTGAAAGTGACATTTTGGCCCTGTTGTCCCAAACTGCCCCAGCACTTCCCACATTGCTCAAAGTGGCTAGCTTTCATCCCAACACAGTTTATAGGGCCATACGGTACATAGTTTTCAAGTTACAGACTAAGCTAAGCAAAATGAATCTTTTTTTTTTTACTGTGAAAATGGCACTTTGGGACTGTGAAAGTGACATTTTGGCCCTGTTGTCCCAAACTGCCCCAGCACTTCCCACATTGCTCAAAGTGGCTAGCTTTCATCCCAACACAGTTTATAGGGCCATACGGTACATAGTTTTCAAGTTACAGACTAAGCTAAGCAAAAGTGAACCAGGCCTTTTTACTGTGAAAACGGCACTTTGGGACTGTGAAAGTGACATTTTGGCCCTGTTGTCCCAAACTGCCCCAGCACTTCCCACATTGCTCAAAGTGGCTAGCTTTCATCCCAACACAGTTTATAGGGCCATACGGTACATAGTTTTCAAGTTACAGACTAAGCTAAGCAAAATGAATCTTTTTTTTTTTACTGTGAAAATGGCACTTTGGGACTGTGAAAGTGACATTTTGGCCCTGTTGTCCCAAACTGCCCCAGCACTTCCCACATTGCTCAAAGTGGCTAGCTTTCATCCCAACACAGTTTATAGGGCCATACGGTACATAGTTTTCAAGTTACAGACTAAGCTAAGCAAAAGTGAACCAGGCCTTTTTACTGTGAAAATGGCACTTTGGGACTGTGAAAGTGACATTTTGGCCCTGTTGTCCCAAACTGCCCCAGCACTTCCACATTGCTCAAAGTGGCTAGCTTTCATCCCAACACAGTTTATAGGGCCATACGGTACATAGTTTTCAAGTTACAGACTAAGCTAAGCAAAAGTGAACCAGGCCTTTTTACTGTGAAAACGGCACTTTGGGACTGTGAAAGTGACATTTTGGCCCTGTTGTCCCAAACTGCCCCAGCACTTCCCACATTGCTCAAAGTGGCTAGCTTTCATCCCAACACAGTTTATAGGGCCATACGGTACATAGTTTTCAAGTTACAGACTAAGCTAAGCAAAATGAATCTTTTTTTTTTTACTGTGAAAATGGCACTTTGGGACTGTGAAAGTGACATTTTGGCCCTGTTGTCCCAAACTGCCCCAGCACTTCCCACATTGCTCAAAGTGGCTAGCTTTCATCCCAACACAGTTTATAGGGCCATACGGTACATAGTTTTCAAGTTACAGACTAAGCTAAGCAAAAGTGAACCAGGCCTTTTTACTGTGAAAATGGCACTTTGGGACTGTGAAAGTGACATTTTGGCCCTGTTGTCCCAAACTGCCCCAGCACTTCCCACATTGCTCAAAGTGGCTAGCTTTCATCCCAACACAGTTTATAGGGCCATACGGTACATAGTTTTCAAGTTACAGACTAAGCTAAGCAAAAGTGAACCAGGCCTTTTTACTGTGAAAACGGCACTTTGGGACTGTGAAAGTGACATTTTGGCCCTGTTGTCCCAAACTGCCCCAGCACTTCCCACATTGCTCAAAGTGGCTAGCTTTCATCCCAACACAGTTTATAGGGCCATACGGTACATAGTTTTCAAGTTACAGACTAAGCTAAGCAAAAGTGAACCAGGCCTTTTTACTGTGAAAATGGCACTTTGGGACTGTGAAAGTGACATTTTGGCCCCGTTCATTCCCTGTTGTCCCAAACTGCCCCAGCTCTTGCCACAATGCTCAACGTGGCTAGCTTTCATCCCAACACAGTTTATAGGGCCATACGGTACATAGTTTTCAAGTTACAGACTAAGCTAAGCAAAAGTGAACCAGGCCTTTTTACTGTGAAAATGGCACTTTGGGACTGTGAAAGTGACATTTTGGCCCTGTTGTCCCAAACTGCCCCAGCACTTCCCACATTGCTCAAAGTGGCTAGCTTTCATCCCAACACAGTTTATAGGGCCATACGGTACATAGTTTTCAAGTTACAGACTAAGCTAAGCAAAAGTGAACCAGGCCTTTTTACTGTGAAAATGGCACTTTGGGACTGTGAAAGTGACATTTTGGCCCTGTTGTCCCAAACTGCCCCAGCACTTCCCACATTGCTCAAAGTGGCTAGCTTTCATCCCAACACAGTTTATAGGGCCATACGGTACATAGTTTTCAAGTTACAGACTAAGCTAAGCAAAATGAATCTTTTTTTTTTACTGTGAAAATGGCACTTTGGGACTGTGAAAGTGACATTTTGGCCCTGTTGTCCCAAACTGCCCCAGCACTTCCCACATTGCTCAAAGTGGCTAGCTTTCATCCCAACACAGTTTATAGGGCCATTCGGTACATAGTTTTCAAGTTACAGACTAAGCTAAGCAAAAGTGAACCAGGCCTTTTTACTGTGAAAATGGCACTTTGGGACTGTGAAAGTGACATTTTGGCCCTGTTGTCCCAAACTGCCCCAGCACTTCCCACATTGCTCAAAGTGGCTAGCTTTCATCCCAACACAGTTTATAGGGCCATACGGTACATAGTTTTCAAGTTACAGACTAAGCTAAGCAAAAGTGAACCAGGCCTTTTTACTGTGAAAATGGCACTTTGGGACTGTGAAAGTGACATTTTGGCCCTGTTGTCCCAAACTGCCCCAGCACTTCCCACATTGCTCAAAGTGGCTAGCTTTCATCCCAACACAGTTTATAGGGCCATACGGTACATAGTTTTCAAGTTACAGACTAAGCTAAGCAAAATGAATCTTTTTTTTTTTACTGTGAAAATGGCACTTTGGGACTGTGAAAGTGACATTTTGGCCCTGTTGTCCCAAACTGCCCCAGCACTTCCCACATTGCTCAAAGTGGCTAGCTTTCATCCCAACACAGTTTATAGGGCCATACGGTACATAGTTTTCAAGTTACAGACTAAGCTAAGCAAAAGTGAACCAGGCCTTTTTACTGTGAAAACGGCACTTTGGGACTGTGAAAGTGACATTTTGGCCCTGTTGTCCCAAACTGCCCCAGCACTTCCCACATTGCTCAAAGTGGCTAGCTTTCATCCCAACACAGTTTATAGGGCCATACGGTACATAGTTTTCAAGTTACAGACTAAGCTAAGCAAAATGAATCTTTTTTTTTTTACTGTGAAAATGGCACTTTGGGACTGTGAAAGTGACATTTTGGCCCTGTTGTCCCAAACTGCCCCAGCACTTCCCACATTGCTCAAAGTGGCTAGCTTTCATCCCAACACAGTTTATAGGGCCATACGGTACATAGTTTTCAAGTTACAGACTAAGCTAAGCAAAAGTGAACCAGGCCTTTTTACTGTGAAAACGGCACTTTGGGACTGTGAAAGTGACATTTTGGCCCTGTTGTCCCAAACTGCCCCAGCACTTCCCACATTGCTCAAAGTGGCTAGCTTTCATCCCAACACAGTTTATAGGGCCATACGGTACATAGTTTTCAAGTTACAGACTAAGCTAAGCAAAAGTGAACCAGGCCTTTTTACTGTGAAAATGGCACTTTGGGACTGTGAAAGTAACATTTTGGCCCCGTTCATTCCCTGTTGTCCCAAACTGCCCCAGCTCTTGCCACAATGCTCAACGTGGCTAGCTTTCATCCCAACACAGTTTATAGGGCCATACGGTACATAGTTTTCAAGTTACAGACTAAGCTAAGCAAAAGTGAACCAGGCCTTTTTACTGTGAAAATGGCACTTTGGGACTGTGAAAGTGACATTTTGGCCCTGTTGTCCCAAACTGCCCCAGCACTTCCCACATTGCTCAAAGTGGCTAGCTTTCATCCCAACACAGTTTATAGGGCCATACGGTACATAGTTTTCAAGTTACAGACTAAGCTAAGCAAAAGTGAACCAGGCCTTTTTACTGTGAAAACGGCACTTTGGGACTGTGAAAGTGACATTTTGGCCCTGTTGTCCCAAACTGCCCCAGCACTTCCCACATTGCTCAAAGTGGCTAGCTTTCATCCCAACACAGTTTATAGGGCCATACGGTACATAGTTTTCAAGTTACAGACTAAGCTAAGCAAAATGAATCTTTTTTTTTTTACTGTGAAAATGGCACTTTGGGACTGTGAAAGTGACATTTTGGCCCTGTTGTCCCAAACTGCCCCAGCACTTCCCACATTGCTCAAAGTGGCTAGCTTTCATCCCAACACAGTTTATAGGGCCATCGGTACATAGTTTTCAAGTTACAGACTAAGCTAAGCAAAAGTGAACCAGGCCTTTTTACTGTGAAAATGGCACTTTGGGACTGTGAAAGTGACATTTTGGCCCTGTTGTCCCAAACTGCCCCAGCACTTCCCACATTGCTCAAAGTGGCTAGCTTTCATCCCAACACAGTTTATAGGGCCATACGGTACATAGTTTTCAAGTTACAGACTAAGCTAAGCAAAAGTGAACCAGGCCTTTTTACTGTGAAAATGGCACTTTGGGACTGTGAAAGTGACATTTTGGCCCTGTTGTCCCAAACTGCCCCAGCACTTCCCACATTGCTCAAAGTGGCTAGCTTTCATCCCAACACAGTTTATAGGGCCATACGGTACATAGTTTTCAAGTTACAGACTAAGCTAAGCAAAATGAATCTTTTTTTTTTTACTGTGAAAATGGCACTTTGGGACTGTGAAAGTGACATTTTGGCCCTGTTGTCCCAAACTGCCCCAGCACTTCCCACATTGCTCAAAGTGGCTAGCTTTCATCCCAACACAGTTTATAGGGCCATACGGTACATAGTTTTCAAGTTACAGACTAAGCTAAGCAAAAGTGAACCAGGCCTTTTTACTGTGAAAACGGCACTTTGGGACTGTGAAAGTGACATTTTGGCCCTGTTGTCCCAAACTGCCCCAGCACTTCCCACATTGCTCAAAGTGGCTAGCTTTCATCCCAACACAGTTTATAGGGCCATACGGTACATAGTTTTCAAGTTACAGACTAAGCTAAGCAAAATGAATCTTTTTTTTTTTACTGTGAAAATGGCACTTTGGGACTGTGAAAGTGACATTTTGGCCCTGTTGTCCCAAACTGCCCCAGCACTTCCCACATTGCTCAAAGTGGCTAGCTTTCATCCCAACACAGTTTATAGGGCCATACGGTACATAGTTTTCAAGTTACAGACTAAGCTAAGCAAAAGTGAACCAGGCCTTTTTACTGTGAAAATGGCACTTTGGGACTGTGAAAGTGACATTTTGGCCCTGTTGTCCCAAACTGCCCCAGCACTTCCCACATTGCTCAAAGTGGCTAGCTTTCATCCCAACACAGTTTATAGGGCCATACGGTACATAGTTTTCAAGTTACAGACTAAGCTAAGCAAAAGTGAACCAGGCCTTTTTACTGTGAAAACGGCACTTTGGGACTGTGAAAGTGACATTTTGGCCCTGTTGTCCCAAACTGCCCCAGCACTTCCCACATTGCTCAAAGTGGCTAGCTTTCATCCCAACACAGTTTATAGGGCCATACGGTACATAGTTTTCAAGTTACAGACTAAGCTAAGCAAAAGTGAACCAGGCCTTTTTACTGTGAAAATGGCACTTTGGGACTGTGAAAGTGACATTTTGGCCCCGTTCATTCCCTGTTGTCCCAAACTGCCCCAGCTCTTGCCACAATGCTCAACGTGGCTAGCTTTCATCCCAACACAGTTTATAGGGCCATACGGTACATAGTTTTCAAGTTACAGACTAAGCTAAGCAAAAGTGAACCAGGCCTTTTTACTGTGAAAATGGCACTTTGGGACTGTGAAAGTGACATTTTGGCCCTGTTGTCCCAAACTGCCCCAGCACTTCCCACATTGCTCAAAGTGGCTAGCTTTCATCCCAACACAGTTTATAGGGCCATACGGTACATAGTTTTCAAGTTACAGACTAAGCTAAGCAAAAGTGAACCAGGCCTTTTTACTGTGAAAATGGCACTTTGGGACTGTGAAAGTGACATTTTGGCCCTGTTGTCCCAAACTGCCCCAGCACTTCCCACATTGCTCAAAGTGGCTAGCTTTCATCCCAACACAGTTTATAGGGCCATACGGTACATAGTTTTCAAGTTACAGACTAAGCTAAGCAAAATGAATCTTTTTTTTTTTACTGTGAAAATGGCACTTTGGGACTGTGAAAGTGACATTTTGGCCCTGTTGTCCCAAACTGCCCCAGCACTTCCCACATTGCTCAAAGTGGCTAGCTTTCATCCCAACACAGTTTATAGGGCCATTCGGTACATAGTTTTCAAGTTACAGACTAAGCTAAGCAAAAGTGAACCAGGCCTTTTTACTGTGAAAATGGCACTTTGGGACTGTGAAAGTGACATTTTGGCCCTGTTGTCCCAAACTGCCCCAGCACTTCCCACATTGCTCAAAGTGGCTAGCTTTCATCCCAACACAGTTTATAGGGCCATACGGTACATAGTTTTCAAGTTACAGACTAAGCTAAGCAAAAGTGAACCAGGCCTTTTTACTGTGAAAATGGCACTTTGGGACTGTGAAAGTGACATTTTGGCCCTGTTGTCCCAAACTGCCCCAGCACTTCCCACATTGCTCAAAGTGGCTAGCTTTCATCCCAACACAGTTTATAGGGCCATACGGTACATAGTTTTCAAGTTACAGACTAAGCTAAGCAAAAGTGAACCAGGCCTTTTTACTGTGAAAATGGCACTTTGGGACTGTGAAAGTGACATTTTGGCCCTGTTGTCCCAAACTGCCCCAGCACTTCCCACATTGCTCAAAGTGGCTAGCTTTCATCCCAACACAGTTTATAGGGCCATACGGTACATAGTTTTCAAGTTACAGACTAAGCTAAGCAAAATGAATCTTTTTTTTTTTACTGTGAAAATGGCACTTTGGGACTGTGAAAGTGACATTTTGGCCCTGTTGTCCCAAACTGCCCCAGCACTTCCCACATTGCTCAAAGTGGCTAGCTTTCATCCCAACACAGTTTATAGGGCCATACGGTACATAGTTTTCAAGTTACAGACTAAGCTAAGCAAAAGTGAACCAGGCCTTTTTACTGTGAAAACGGCACTTTGGGACTGTGAAAGTGACATTTTGGCCCTGTTGTCCCAAACTGCCCCAGCACTTCCCACATTGCTCAAAGTGGCTAGCTTTCATCCCAACACAGTTTATAGGGCCATACGGTACATAGTTTTCAAGTTACAGACTAAGCTAAGCAAAATGAATATTTTTCTTTTTACTGTGAAAATGGCACTTTGGGACTGTGAAAGTGACATTTTGGCCCTGTTGTCCCAAACTGCCCCAGCACTTCCCACATTGCTCAAAGTGGCTAGCTTTCATCCCAACACAGTTTATAGGGCCATACGGTACATAGTTTTCAAGTTACAGACTAAGCTAAGCAAAAGTGAACCAGGCCTTTTTACTGTGAAAACGGCACTTTGGGACTGTGAAAGTGACATTTTGGCCCTGTTGTCCCAAACTGCCCCAGCACTTCCCACATTGCTCAAAGTGGCTAGCTTTCATCCCAACACAGTTTATAGGGCCATACGGTACATAGTTTTCAAGTTACAGACTAAGCTAAGCAAAAGTGAACCAGGCCTTTTTACTGTGAAAATGGCACTTTGGGACTGTGAAAGTGACATTTTGGCCCCGTTCATTCCCTGTTGTCCCAAACTGCCCCAGCTCTTGCCACAATGCTCAACGTGGCTAGCTTTCATCCCAACACAGTTTATAGGGCCATACGGTACATAGTTTTCAAGTTACAGACTAAGCTAAGCAAAAGTGAACCAGGCCTTTTTACTGTGAAAATGGCACTTTGGGACTGTGAAAGTGACATTTTGGCCCTGTTGTCCCAAACTGCCCCAGCACTTCCCACATTGCTCAAAGTGGCTAGCTTTCATCCCAACACAGTTTATAGGGCCATACGGTACATAGTTTTCAAGTTACAGACTAAGCTAAGCAAAAGTGAACCAGGCCTTTTTACTGTGAAAATGGCACTTTGGGACTGTGAAAGTGACATTTTGGCCCTGTTGTCCCAAACTGCCCCAGCACTTCCCACATTGCTCAAAGTGGCTAGCTTTCATCCCAACACAGTTTATAGGGCCATACGGTACATAGTTTTCAAGTTACAGACTAAGCTAAGCAAAAGTGAACCAGGCCTTTTTACTGTGAAAATGGCACTTTGGGACTGTGAAAGTGACATTTTGGCCCTGTTGTCCCAAACTGCCCCAGCACTTCCCACATTGCTCAAAGTGGCTAGCTTTCATCCCAACACAGTTTATAGGGCCATACGGTACATAGTTTTCAAGTTACAGACTAAGCTAAGCAAAATTAATCTTTTTTTTTTTACTGTGAAAATGGCACTTTGGGACTGTGAAAGTGACATTTTGGCCCTGTTGTCCCAAACTGCCCCAGCACTTCCCACATTGCTCAAAGTGGCTAGCTTTCATCCCAACACAGTTTATAGGGCCATACGGTACATAGTTTTCAAGTTACAGACTAAGCTAAGCAAAAGTGAACCAGGCCTTTTTACTGTGAAAACGGCACTTTGGGACTGTGAAAGTGACATTTTGGCCCTGTTGTCCCAAACTGCCCCAGCACTTCCCACATTGCTCAAAGTGGCTAGCTTTCATCCCAACACAGTTTATAGGGCCATACGGTACATAGTTTTCAAGTTACAGACTAAGCTAAGCAAAAGTGAACCAGGCCTTTTTACTGTGAAAATGGCACTTTGGGACTGTGAAAGTGACATTTTGGCCCCGTTCATTCCCTGTTGTCCCAAACTGCCCCAGCTCTTGCCACAATGCTCAACGTGGCTAGCTTTCATCCCAACACAGTTTATAGGGCCATACGGTACATAGTTTTCAAGTTACAGACTAAGCTAAGCAAAAGTGAACCAGGCCTTTTTACTGTGAAAATGGCACTTTGGGACTGTGAAAGTGACATTTTGGCCCTGTTGTCCCAAACTGCCCCAGCACTTCCCACATTGCTCAAAGTGGCTAGCTTTCATCCCAACACAGTTTATAGGGCCATACGGTACATAGTTTTCAAGTTACAGACTAAGCTAAGCAAAAGTGAACCAGGCCTTTTTACTGTGAAAATGGCACTTTGGGACTGTGAAAGTGACATTTTGGCCCCGTTCATTCCCTGTTGTCCCAAACTGCCCCAGCTCTTGCCACAATGCTCAACGTGGCTAGCTTTCATCCCAACACAGTTTATAGGGCCATACGGTACATAGTTTTCAAGTTACAGACTAAGCTAAGCAAAAGTGAACCAGGCCTTTTTACTGTGAAAATGGCACTTTGGGACTGTGAAAGTGACATTTTGGCCCTGTTGTCCCAAACTGCCCCAGCACTTCCCACATTGCTCAAAGTGGCTAGCTTTCATCCCAACACAGTTTATAGGGCCATACGGTACATAGTTTTCAAGTTACAGACTAAGCTAAGCAAAAGTGAACCAGGCCTTTTTACTGTGAAAACGGCACTTTGGGACTGTGAAAGTGACATTTTGGCCCTGTTGTCCCAAACTGCCCCAGCACTTCCCACATTGCTCAAAGTGGCTAGCTTTCATCCCAACACAGTTTATAGGGCCATACGGTACATAGTTTTCAAGTTACAGACTAAGCTAAGCAAAAGTGAACCAGGCCTTTTTACTGTGAAAATGGCACTTTGGGACTGTGAAAGTGACATTTTGGCCCCGTTCATTCCCTGTTGTCCCAAACTGCCCCAGCTCTTGCCACAATGCTCAACGTGGCTAGCTTTCATCCCAACACAGTTTATAGGGCCATACGGTACATAGTTTTCAAGTTACAGACTAAGCTAAGCAAAAGTGAACCAGGCCTTTTTACTGTGAAAATGGCACTTTGGGACTGTGAAAGTGACATTTTGGCCCTGTTGTCC
The DNA here is from genome assembly GCF_963924005.1 of Protomyctophum bolini. Taxonomy (NCBI): domain Eukaryota; kingdom Metazoa; phylum Chordata; class Actinopteri; order Myctophiformes; family Myctophidae; genus Protomyctophum; species Protomyctophum bolini. The sequence continues at coordinate 114,746 of NW_027665821.1, forward strand.
CAAACTGCCCCAGCACTTCCCACATTGCTCAAAGTGGCTAGCTTTCATCCCAACACAGTTTATAGGGCCATACGGTACATAGTTTTCAAGTTACAGACTAAGCTAAGCAAAAGTGAACCAGGCCTTTTTACTGTGAAAATGGCACTTTGGGACTGTGAAAGTGACATTTTGGCCCTGTTGTCCCAAACTGCCCCAGCACTTCCCACATTGCTCAAAGTGGCTAGCTTTCATCCCAACACAGTTTATAGGGCCATACGGTACATAGTTTTCAAGTTACAGACTAAGCTAAGCAAAATGAATCTTTTTTTTTTTACTGTGAAAATGGCACTTTGGGACTGTGAAAGTGACATTTTGGCCCTGTTGTCCCAAACTGCCCCAGCACTTCCCACATTGCTCAAAGTGGCTAGCTTTCATCCCAACACAGTTTATAGGGCCATTCGGTACATAGTTTTCAAGTTACAGACTAAGCTAAGCAAAAGTGAACCAGGCCTTTTTACTGTGAAAATGGCACTTTGGGACTGTGAAAGTGACATTTTGGCCCTGTTGTCCCAAACTGCCCCAGCACTTCCCACATTGCTCAAAGTGGCTAGCTTTCATCCCAACACAGTTTATAGGGCCATACGGTACATAGTTTTCAAGTTACAGACTAAGCTAAGCAAAAGTGAACCAGGCCTTTTTACTGTGAAAATGGCACTTTGGGACTGTGAAAGTGACATTTTGGCCCTGTTGTCCCAAACTGCCCCAGCACTTCCCACATTGCTCAAAGTGGCTAGCTTTCATCCCAACACAGTTTATAGGGCCATACGGTACATAGTTTTCAAGTTACAGACTAAGCTAAGCAAAAGTGAACCAGGCCTTTTTACTGTGAAAATGGCACTTTGGGACTGTGAAAGTGACATTTTGGCCCTGTTGTCCCAAACTGCCCCAGCACTTCCCACATTGCTCAAAGTGGCTAGCTTTCATCCCAACACAGTTTATAGGGCCATACGGTACATAGTTTTCAAGTTACAGACTAAGCTAAGCAAAATGAATCTTTTTTTTTTACTGTGAAAATGGCACTTTGGGACTGTGAAAGTGACATTTTGGCCCTGTTGTCCCAAACTGCCCCAGCACTTCCCACATTGCTCAAAGTGGCTAGCTTTCATCCCAACACAGTTTATAGGGCCATACGGTACATAGTTTTCAAGTTACAGACTAAGCTAAGCAAAAGTGAACCAGGCCTTTTTACTGTGAAAACGGCACTTTGGGACTGTGAAAGTGACATTTTGGCCCTGTTGTCCCAAACTGCCCCAGCACTTCCCACATTGCTCAAAGTGGCTAGCTTTCATCCCAACACAGTTTATAGGGCCATACGGTACATAGTTTTCAAGTTACAGACTAAGCTAAGCAAAATGAATCTTTTTCTTTTTACTGTGAAAATGGCACTTTGGGACTGTGAAAGTGACATTTTGGCCCTGTTGTCCCAAACTGCCCCAGCACTTCCCACATTGCTCAAAGTGGCTAGCTTTCATCCCAACACAGTTTATAGGGCCATACGGTACATAGTTTTCAAGTTACAGACTAAGCTAAGCAAAAGTGAACCAGGCCTTTTTACTGTGAAAACGGCACTTTGGGACTGTGAAAGTGACATTTTGGCCCTGTTGTCCCAAACTGCCCCAGCACTTCCCACATTGCTCAAAGTGGCTAGCTTTCATCCCAACACAGTTTATAGGGCCATACGGTACATAGTTTTCAAGTTACAGACTAAGCTAAGCAAAAGTGAACCAGGCCTTTTTACTGTGAAAATGGCACTTTGGGACTGTGAAAGTGACATTTTGGCCCCGTTCATTCCCTGTTGTCCCAAACTGCCCCAGCTCTTGCCACAATGCTCAACGTGGCTAGCTTTCATCCCAACACAGTTTATAGGGCCATACGGTACATAGTTTTCAAGTTACAGACTAAGCTAAGCAAAAGTGAACCAGGCCTTTTTACTGTGAAAATGGCACTTTGGGACTGTGAAAGTGACATTTTGGCCCTGTTGTCCCAAACTGCCCCAGCACTTCCCACATTGCTCAAAGTGGCTAGCTTTCATCCCAACACAGTTTATAGGGCCATACGGTACATAGTTTTCAAGTTACAGACTAAGCTAAGCAAAAGTGAACCAGGCCTTTTTACTGTGAAAATGGCACTTTGGGACTGTGAAAGTGACATTTTGGCCCTGTTGTCCCAAACTGCCCCAGCACTTCCCACATTGCTCAAAGTGGCTAGCTTTCATCCCAACACAGTTTATAGGGCCATTCGGTACATAGTTTTCAAGTTACAGACTAAGCTAAGCAAAAGTGAACCAGGCCTTTTTACTGTGAAAATGGCACTTTGGGACTGTGAAAGTGACATTTTGGCCCTGTTGTCCCAAACTGCCCCAGCACTTCCCACATTGCTCAAAGTGGCTAGCTTTCATCCCAACACAGTTTATAGGGCCATACGGTACATAGTTTTCAAGTTACAGACTAAGCTAAGCAAAAGTGAACCAGGCCTTTTTACTGTGAAAATGGCACTTTGGGACTGTGAAAGTGACATTTTGGCCCTGTTGTCCCAAACTGCCCAGCACTTCCCACATTGCTCAAAGTGGCTAGCTTTCATCCCAACACAGTTTATAGGGCCATACGGTACATAGTTTTCAAGTTACAGACTAAGCTAAGCAAAATTAATCTTTTTTTTTTACTGTGAAAATGGCACTTTGGGACTGTGAAAGTGACATTTTGGCCCTGTTGTCCCAAACTGCCCCAGCACTTCCCACATTGCTCAAAGTGGCTAGCTTTCATCCAACACAGTTTATAGGGCCATACGGTACATAGTTTTCAAGTTACAGACTAAGCTAAGCAAAAGTGAACCAGGCCTTTTTACTGTGAAAACGGCACTTTGGGACTGTGAAAGTGACATTTTGGCCCTGTTGTCCCAAACTGCCCCAGCACTTCCCACATTGCTCAAAGTGGCTAGCTTTCATCCCAACACAGTTTATAGGGCCATACGGTACATAGTTTTCAAGTTACAGACTAAGCTAAGCAAAAGTGAACCATGCCTTTTTACTGTGAAAATGGCACTTTGGGACTGTGAAAGTGACATTTTGGCCCCGTTCATTCCCTGTTGTCCCAAACTGCCCCAGCTCTTGCCACAATGCTCAACGTGGCTAGCTTTCATCCCAACACAGTTTATAGGGCCATACGGTACATAGTTTTCAAGTTACAGACTAAGCTAAGCAAAAGTGAACCAGGCCTTTTTACTGTGAAAATGGCACTTTGGGACTGTGAAAGTGACATTTTGGCCCTGTTGTCCCAAACTGCCCCAGCACTTCCCACATTGCTCAAAGTGGCTAGCTTTCATCCCAACACAGTTTATAGGGCCATACGGTACATAGTTTTCAAGTTACAGACTAAGCTAAGCAAAAGTGAACCAGGCCTTTTTACTGTGAAAATGGCACTTTGGGACTGTGAAAGTGACATTTTGGCCCTGTTGTCCCAAACTGCCCCAGCACTTCCCACATTGCTCAAAGTGGCTAGCTTTCATCCCAACACAGTTTATAGGGCCATACGGTACATAGTTTTCAAGTTACAGACTAAGCTAAGCAAAATGAATCTTTTTTTTTTTACTGTGAAAATGGCACTTTGGGACTGTGAAAGTGACATTTTGGCCCTGTTGTCCCAAACTGCCCCAGCACTTCCCACATTGCTCAAAGTGGCTAGCTTTCATCCAACACAGTTTATAGGGCCATACGGTACATAGTTTTCAAGTTACAGACTAAGCTAAGCAAAAGTGAACCAGCCTTTTTACTGTGAAAACGGCACTTTGGGACTGTGAAAGTGACATTTTGGCCCTGTTGTCCCAAACTGCCCCAGCACTTCCCACATTGCTCAAAGTGGCTAGCTTTCATCCCAACACAGTTTATAGGGCCATACGGTACATAGTTTTCAAGTTACAGACTAAGCTAAGCAAAAGTGAACCAGGCCTTTTTACTGTGAAAATGGCACTTTGGGACTGTGAAAGTGACATTTTGGCCCGTTCATTCCCTGTTGTCCCAAACTGCCCCAGCTCTTGCCACAATGCTCAACGTGGCTAGCTTTCATCCCAACACAGTTTATAGGGCCATACGGTACATAGTTTTCAAGTTACAGACTAAGCTAAGCAAAAGTGAACCAGGCCTTTTTACTGTGAAAATGGCACTTTGGGACTGTGAAAGTGACATTTTGGCCCTGTTGTCCCAAACTGCCCCAGCACTTCCCACATTGCTCAAAGTGGCTAGCTTTCATCCCAACACAGTTTATAGGGCCATACGGTACATAGTTTTCAAGTTACAGACTAAGCTAAGCAAAAGTGAACCAGGCCTTTTTACTGTGAAAACGGCACTTTGGGACTGTGAAAGTGACATTTTGGCCCTGTTGTCCCAAACTGCCCCAGCACTTCCCACATTGCTCAAAGTGGCTAGCTTTCATCCCAACACAGTTTATAGGGCCATACGGTACATAGTTTTCAAGTTACAGACTAAGCTAAGCAAAATGAATCTTTTTTTTTTTACTGTGAAAATGGCACTTTGGGACTGTGAAAGTGACATTTTGGCCCTGTTGTCCCAAAACTGCCCCAGCACTTCCCACATTGCTCAAAGTGGCTAGCTTTCATCCCAACACAGTTTATAGGGCCATTCGGTACATAGTTTTCAAGTTACAGACTAAGCTAAGCAAAAGTGAACCAGGCCTTTTTACTGTGAAAATGGCACTTTGGACTGTGAAAGTGACATTTTGGCCCTGTTGTCCCAAACTGCCCCAGCACTTCCCACATTGCTCAAAGTGGCTAGCTTTCATCCCAACACAGTTTATAGGGCCATACGGTACATAGTTTTCAAGTTACAGACTAAGCTAAGCAAAAGTGAACCAGGCCTTTTTACTGTGAAAATGGCACTTTGGGACTGTGAAAGTGACATTTTGGCCCTGTTGTCCCAAACTGCCCCAGCACTTCCCACATTGCTCAAAGTGGCTAGCTTTCATCCCAACACAGTTTATAGGGCCATACGGTACATAGTTTTCAAGTTACAGACTAAGCTAAGCAAAATGAATCTTTTTTTTTTTACTGTGAAAATGGCACTTTGGGACTGTGAAAGTGACATTTTGGCCCTGTTGTCCCAAACTGCCCCAGCACTTCCCACATTGCTCAAAGTGGCTAGCTTTCATCCCAACACAGTTTATAGGGCCATACGGTACATAGTTTTCAAGTTACAGACTAAGCTAAGCAAAAGTGAACCAGGCCTTTTTACTGTGAAAATGGCACTTTGGGACTGTGAAAGTGACATTTTGGCCCCGTTCATTCCCTGTTGTCCCAAACTGCCCCAGCTCTTGCCACAATGCTCAACGTGGCTAGCTTTCATCCCAACACAGTTTATAGGGCCATACGGTACATAGTTTTCAAGTTACAGACTAAGCTAAGCAAAAGTGAACCAGGCCTTTTTACTGTGAAAATGGCACTTTGGGACTGTGAAAGTGACATTTTGGCCCTGTTGTCCCAAACTGCCCCAGCACTTCCCACATTGCTCAAAGTGGCTAGCTTTCATCCCAACACAGTTTATAGGGCCATACGGTACATAGTTTTCAAGTTACAGACTAAGCTAAGCAAAAGTGAACCAGGCCTTTTTACTGTGAAAATGGCACTTTGGGACTGTGAAAGTGACATTTTGGCCCTGTTGTCCCAAACTGCCCCAGCACTTCCCACATTGCTCAAAGTGGCTAGCTTTCATCCCAACACAGTTTATAGGGCCATACGGTACATAGTTTTCAAGTTACAGACTAAGCTAAGCAAAATGAATCTTTTTTTTTTACTGTGAAAATGGCACTTTGGGACTGTGAAAGTGACATTTTGGCCCTGTTGTCCCAAACTGCCCCAGCACTTCCACATTGCTCAAAGTGGCTAGCTTTCATCCCAACACAGTTTATAGGGCCATTCGGTACATAGTTTTCAAGTTACAGACTAAGCTAAGCAAAAGTGAACCAGGCCTTTTTACTGTGAAAATTGGCACTTTGGGACTGTGAAAGTGACATTTTGGCCCTGTTGTCCCAAACTGCCCCAGCACTTCCCACATTGCTCAAAGTGGCTAGCTTTCATCCCAACACAGTTTATAGGGCCATACGGTACATAGTTTTCAAGTTACAGACTAAGCTAAGCAAAAGTGAACCAGGCCTTTTTACTGTGAAAATGGCACTTTGGGACTGTGAAAGTGACATTTTGGCCCTGTTGTCCCAAACTGCCCCAGCACTTCCCACATTGCTCAAAGTGGCTAGCTTTCCCAACACAGTTTATAGGGCCATACGGTACATAGTTTTCAAGTTACAGACTAAGCTAAGCAAAATGAATCTTTTTTTTTTTACTGTGAAAATGGCACTTTGGGACTGTGAAAGTGACATTTTGGCCCTGTTGTCCCAAACTGCCCCAGCACTTCCCACATTGCTCAAAGTGGCTAGCTTTCATCCCAACACAGTTTATAGGGCCATACGGTACATAGTTTTCAAGTTACAGACTAAGCTAAGCAAAAGTGAACCAGGCCTTTTTACTGTGAAAACGGCACTTTGGGACTGTGAAAGTGACATTTTGGCCCTGTTGTCCCAAACTGCCCCAGCACTTCCCACATTGCTCAAAGTGGCTAGCTTTCATCCCAACACAGTTTATAGGGCCATACGGTACATAGTTTTCAAGTTACAGACTAAGCTAAGCAAAATGAATCTTTTTTTTTTTACTGTGAAAATGGCACTTTGGGACTGTGAAAGTGACATTTTGGCCCTGTTGTCCCAAACTGCCCCAGCACTTCCCACATTGCTCAAAGTGGCTAGCTTTCATCCCAACACAGTTTATAGGGCCATACGGTACATAGTTTTCAAGTTACAGACTAAGCTAAGCAAAAGTGAACCAGGCCTTTTTACTGTGAAAACGGCACTTTGGGACTGTGAAAGTGACATTTTGGCCCTGTTGTCCCAAACTGCCCCAGCACTTCCCACATTGCTCAAAGTGGCTAGCTTTCATCCCAACACAGTTTATAGGGCCATACGGTACATAGTTTTCAAGTTACAGACTAAGCTAAGCAAAAGTGAACCAGGCCTTTTTACTGTGAAAATGGCACTTTGGGACTGTGAAAGTGACATTTTGGCCCCGTTCATTCCCTGTTGTCCCAAACTGCCCCAGCTCTTGCCACAATGCTCAACGTGGCTAGCTTTCATCCCAACACAGTTTATAGGGCCATACGGTACATAGTTTTCAAGTTACAGACTAAGCTAAGCAAAAGTGAACCAGGCCTTTTTACTGTGAAAATGGCACTTTGGGACTGTGAAAGTGACATTTTGGCCCTGTTGTCCCAAACTGCCCCAGCACTTCCCACATTGCTCAAAGTGGCTAGCTTTCATCCCAACACAGTTTATAGGGCCATACGGTACATAGTTTTCAAGTTACAGACTAAGCTAAGCAAAAGTGAACCAGGCCTTTTTACTGTGAAAACGGCACTTTGGGACTGTGAAAGTGACATTTTGGCCCTGTTGTCCCAAACTGCCCCAGCACTTCCCACATTGCTCAAAGTGGCTAGCTTTCATCCCAACACAGTTTATAGGGCCATACGGTACATAGTTTTCAAGTTACAGACTAAGCTAAGCAAAATGAATCTTTTTTTTTTACTGTGAAAATGGCACTTTGGGACTGTGAAAGTGACATTTTGGCCCTGTTGTCCCAAACTGCCCCAGCACTTCCCACATTGCTCAAAGTGGCTAGCTTTCATCCCAACACAGTTTATAGGGCCATTCGGTACATAGTTTTCAAGTTACAGACTAAGCTAAGCAAAAGTGAACCAGGCCTTTTTACTGTGAAAATGGCACTTTGGGACTGTGAAAGTGACATTTTGGCCCTGTTGTCCCAAACTGCCCCAGCACTTCCCACATTGCTCAAAGTGGCTAGCTTTCATCCCAACACAGTTTATAGGGCCATACGGTACATAGTTTTCAAGTTACAGACTAAGCTAAGCAAAAGTGAACCAGGCCTTTTTACTGTGAAAATGGCACTTTGGGACTGTGAAAGTGACATTTTGGCCCTGTTGTCCCAAACTGCCCCAGCACTTCCCACATTGCTCAAAGTGGCTAGCTTTCATCCCAACACAGTTTATAGGGCCATACGGTACATAGTTTTCAAGTTTACAGACTAAGCTAAGCAAAATGAATCTTTTTTTTTTTTACTGTGAAAATGGCACTTTGGGACTGTGAAAGTGACATTTTGGCCCTGTTGTCCCAAACTGCCCCAGCACTTCCCACATTGCTCAAAGTGGCTAGCTTTCATCCCAACACAGTTTATAGGGCCATACGGTACATAGTTTTCAAGTTACAGACTAAGCTAAGCAAAAGTGAACCAGGCCTTTTTACTGTGAAAACGGCACTTTGGGACTGTGAAAGTGACATTTTGGCCCTGTTGTCCCAAACTGCCCCAGCACTTCCCACATTGCTCAAAGTGGCTAGCTTTCATCCCAACACAGTTTATAGGGCCATACGGTACATAGTTTTCAAGTTACAGACTAAGCTAAGCAAAATGAATCTTTTTTTTTTTACTGTGAAAATGGCACTTTGGGACTGTGAAAGTGACATTTTGGCCCTGTTGTCCCAAACTGCCCCAGCACTTCCCACATTGCTCAAAGTGGCTAGCTTTCATCCCAACACAGTTTATAGGGCCATACGGTACATAGTTTTCAAGTTACAGACTAAGCTAAGCAAAAGTGAACCAGGCCTTTTTACTGTGAAAATGGCACTTTGGGACTGTGAAAGTGACATTTTGGCCCCGTTCATTCCCTGTTGTCCCAAACTGCCCCAGCTCTTGCCACAATGCTCAACGTGGCTAGCTTTCATCCCAACACAGTTTATAGGGCCATACGGTACATAGTTTTCAAGTTACAGACTAAGCTAAGCAAAAGTGAACCAGGCCTTTTTACTGTGAAAATGGCACTTTGGGACTGTGAAAGTGACATTTTGGCCCTGTTGTCCCAAACTGCCCCAGCACTTCCCACATTGCTCAAAGTGGCTAGCTTTCATCCCAACACAGTTTATAGGGCCATACGGTACATAGTTTTCAAGTTACAGACTAAGCTAAGCAAAAGTGAACCAGGCCTTTTTACTGTGAAAACGGCACTTTGGGACTGTGAAAGTGACATTTTGGCCCTGTTGTCCCAAACTGCCCCAGCACTTCCCACATTGCTCAAAGTGGCTAGCTTTCATCCCAACACAGTTTATAGGGCCATACGGTACATAGTTTTCAAGTTACAGACTAAGCTAAGCAAAAGTGAACCAGGCCTTTTTACTGTGAAAATGGCACTTTGGGACTGTGAAAGTGACATTTTGGCCCCGTTCATTCCCTGTTGTCCCAAACTGCCCCAGCTCTTGCCACAATGCTCAACGTGGCTAGCTTTCATCCCAACACAGTTTATAGGGCCATACGGTACATAGTTTTCAAGTTACAGACTAAGCTAAGCAAAAGTGAACCAGGCCTTTTTACTGTGAAAATGGCACTTTGGGACTGTGAAAGTGACATTTTGGCCCTGTTGTCCCAAACTGCCCCAGCACTTCCCACATTGCTCAAAGTGGCTAGCTTTCATCCCAACACAGTTTATAGGGCCATACGGTACATAGTTTTCAAGTTACAGACTAAGCTAAGCAAAAGTGAACCAGGCCTTTTTACTGTGAAAATGGCACTTTGGGACTGTGAAAGTGACATTTTGGCCCCGTTCATTCCCTGTTGTCCCAAACTGCCCCAGCTCTTGCCACAATGCTCAACGTGGCTAGCTTTCATCCCAACACAGTTTATAGGGCCATACGGTACATAGTTTTCAAGTTACAGACTAAGCTAAGCAAAAGTGAACCAGGCCTTTTTACTGTGAAAATGGCACTTTGGGACTGTGAAAGTGACATTTTGGCCCTGTTGTCCCAAACTGCCCCAGCACTTCCCACATTGCTCAAAGTGGCTAGCTTTCATCCCAACACAGTTTATAGGGCCATACGGTACATAGTTTTCAAGTTACAGACTAAGCTAAGCAAAAGTGAACCAGGCCTTTTTACTGTGAAAATGGCACTTTGGGACTGTGAAAGTGACATTTTGGCCCCGTTCATTCCCTGTTGTCCCAAACTGCCCCAGCTCTTGCCACAATGCTCAACGTGGCTAGCTTTCATCCCAACACAGTTTATAGGGCCATACGGTACATAGTTTTCAAGTTACAGACTAAGCTAAGCAAAAGTGAACCAGGCCTTTTTACTGTGAAAATGGCACTTTGGGACTGTGAAAGTGACATTTTGGCCCTGTTGTCCCAAACTGCCCCAGCACTTCCCACATTGCTCAAAGTGGCTAGCTTTCATCCCAACACAGTTTATAGGGCCATACGGTACATAGTTTTCAAGTTACAGACTAAGCTAAGCAAAAGTGAACCAGGCCTTTTTACTGTGAAAATGGCACTTTGGGACTGTGAAAGTGACATTTTGGCCCTGTTGTCCCAAACTGCCCCAGCACTTCCCACATTGCTCAAAGTGGCTAGCTTTCATCCCAACACAGTTTATAGGGCCATACGGTACATAGTTTTCAAGTTACAGACTAAGCTAAGCAAAATGAATCTTTTTTTTTTTACTGTGAAAATGGCACTTTGGGACTGTGAAAGTGACATTTTGGCCCTGTTGTCCCAAACTGCCCCAGCACTTCCCACATTGCTCAAAGTGGCTAGCTTTCATCCCAACACAGTTTATAGGGCCATTCGGTACATAGTTTTCAAGTTACAGACTAAGCTAAGCAAAAGTGAACCAGGCCTTTTTACTGTGAAAATGGCACTTTGGGACTGTGAAAGTGACATTTTGGCCCTGTTGTCCCAAACTGCCCCAGCACTTCCCACATTGCTCAAAGTGGCTAGCTTTCATCCCAACACAGTTTATAGGGCCATACGGTACATAGTTTTCAAGTTACAGACTAAGCTAAGCAAAAGTGAACCAGGCCTTTTTACTGTGAAAATGGCACTTTGGGACTGTGAAAGTGACATTTTGGCCCTGTTGTCCCAAACTGCCCCAGCACTTCCCACATTGCTCAAAGTGGCTAGCTTTCATCCCAACACAGTTTATAGGGCCATACGGTACATAGTTTTCAAGTTACAGACTAAGCTAAGCAAAATGAATCTTTTTTTTTTTACTGTGAAAATGGCACTTTGGGACTGTGAAAGTGACATTTTGGCCCTGTTGTCCCAAACTGCCCCAGCACTTCCCACATTGCTCAAAGTGGCTAGCTTTCATCCCAACACAGTTTATAGGGCCATACGGTACATAGTTTTCAAGTTACAGACTAAGCTAAGCAAAAGTGAACCAGGCCTTTTTACTGTGAAAACGGCACTTTGGGACTGTGAAAGTGACATTTTGGCCCTGTTGTCCCAAACTGCCCCAGCACTTCCCACATTGCTCAAAGTGGCTAGCTTTCATCCCAACACAGTTTATAGGGCCATACGGTACATAGTTTTCAAGTTACAGACTAAGCTAAGCAAAATGAATCTTTTTTTTTTTACTGTGAAAATGGCACTTTGGGACTGTGAAAGTGACATTTTGGCCCTGTTGTCCCAAACTGCCCCAGCACTTCCCACATTGCTCAAAGTGGCTAGCTTTCATCCCAACACAGTTTATAGGGCCATACGGTACATAGTTTTCAAGTTACAGACTAAGCTAAGCAAAAGTGAACCAGGCCTTTTTACTGTGAAAACGGCACTTTGGGACTGTGAAAGTGACATTTTGGCCCTGTTGTCCCAAACTGCCCCAGCACTTCCCACATTGCTCAAAGTGGCTAGCTTTCATCCCAACACAGTTTATAGGGCCATACGGTACATAGTTTTCAAGTTACAGACTAAGCTAAGCAAAAGTGAACCAGGCCTTTTTACTGTGAAAATGGCACTTTGGGACTGTGAAAGTGACATTTTGGCCCCGTTCATTCCCTGTTGTCCCAAACTGCCCCAGCTCTTGCCACAATGCTCAACGTGGCTAGCTTTCATCCCAACACAGTTTATAGGGCCATACGGTACATAGTTTTCAAGTTACAGACTAAGCTAAGCAAAAGTGAACCAGGCCTTTTTACTGTGAAAATGGCACTTTGGGACTGTGAAAGTGACATTTTGGCCCTGTTGTCCCAAACTGCCCCAGCACTTCCCACATTGCTCAAAGTGGCTAGCTTTCATCCCAACACAGTTTATAGGGCCATACGGTACATAGTTTTCAAGTTACAGACTAAGCTAAGCAAAAGTGAACCAGGCCTTTTTACTGTGAAAATGGCACTTTGGGACTGTGAAAGTGACATTTTGGCCCTGTTGTCCCAAACTGCCCCAGCACTTCCCACATTGCTCAAAGTGGCTAGCTTTCATCCCAACACAGTTTATAGGGCCATACGGTACATAGTTTTCAAGTTACAGACTAAGCTAAGCAAAAGTGAACCAGGCCTTTTTACTGTGAAAATGGCACTTTGGGACTTTGAAAGTGACATTTTGGCCCTGTTGTCCCAAACTGCCCCAGCACTTCCCACATTGCTCAAAGTGGCTAGCTTTCATCCCAACACAGTTTATAGGGCCATACGGTACATAGTTTTCAAGTTGCAGACTAAGCTAAGCAAAATTAATCTTTTTTTTTTTACTGTGAAAATGGCACTTTGGGACTGTGAAAGTGACATTTTGGCCCTGTTCGTTCCCTGTTGTCCCAAACTGCCCCAGCTCTTGCCACAATGCTCAAAGTGGCTAGCTTTCATCCCAACACAGTTTATAGGGCCATACGGTACATAGTTTTCAAGTTACAGACTAAGCTAAGCAAAAGTGAACCAGGCCTTTTTACTGTGAAAACGGCACTTTGGGACTGTGAAAGTGACATTTTGGCCCTGTTGTCCCAAACTGCCCCAGCACTTCCCACATTGCTCAAAGTGGCTAGCTTTCATCCCAACACAGTTTATAGGGCCATACGGTACATAGTTTTCAAGTTACAGACTAAGCTAAGCAAAAGTGAACCAGGCCTTTTTACTGTGAAAATGGCACTTTGGGACTTTGAAAGTGACATTTTGGCCCTGTTGTCCCAAACTGCCCCAGCACTTCCCACATTGCTCAAAGTGGCTAGCTTTCATCCCAACACAGTTTATAGGGCCATACGGTACATAGTTTTCAAGTTACAGACTAAGCTAAGCAAAAGTGAACCAGGCCTTTTTACTGTGAAAATGGCACTTTGGGACTGTGAAAGTGACATTTTGGCCCCGTTCATTCCCTGTTGTCCCAAACTGCCCCAGCTCTTGCCACAATGCTCAACGTGGCTAGCTTTCATCCCAACACAGTTTATAGGGCCATACGGTACATAGTTTTCAAGTTACAGACTAAGCTAAGTAAAAGTGAACCAGGCCTTTTTACTGTGAAAATGGCACTTTGGGACTGTGAAAGTGACATTTTGGCCCTGTTGTCCCAAACTGCCCCAGCACTTCCCACATTGCTCAAAGTGGCTAGCTTTCATCCCAACACAGTTTATAGGGCCATACGGTACATAGTTTTCAAGTTACAGACTAAGCTAAGCAAAAGTGAACCAGGCCTTTTTACTGTGAAAATGGCACTTTGGGACTGTGAAAGTGACATTTTGGCCCTGTTGTCCCAAACTGCCCCAGCACTTCCCACATTGCTCAAAGTGGCTAGCTTTCATCCCAACACAGTTTATAGGGCCATACGGTACATAGTTTTCAAGTTACAGACTAAGCTAAGCAAAATGAATCTTTTTTTTTTTACTGTGAAAATGGCACTTTGGGACTGTGAAAGTGACATTTTGGCCCTGTTGTCCCAAACTGCCCCAGCACTTCCCACATTGCTCAAAGTGGCTAGCTTTCATCCCAACACAGTTTATAGGGCCATACGGTACATAGTTTTCAAGTTACAGACTAAGCTAAGCAAAAGTGAACCAGGCCTTTTTACTGTGAAAACGGCACTTTGGGACTGTGAAAGTGACATTTTGGCCCTGTTGTCCCAAACTGCCCCAGCACTTCCCACATTGCTCAAAGTGGCTAGCTTTCATCCCAACACAGTTTATAGGGCCATACGGTACATAGTTTTCAAGTTACAGACTAAGCTAAGCAAAATGAATCTTTTTTTTTTTACTGTGAAAATGGCACTTTGGGACTGTGAAAGTGACATTTTGGCCCTGTTGTCCCAAACTGCCCCAGCACTTCCCACATTGCTCAAAGTGGCTAGCTTTCATCCCAACACAGTTTATAGGGCCATACGGTACATAGTTTTCAAGTTACAGACTAAGCTAAGCAAAAGTGAACCAGGCCTTTTTACTGTGAAAATGGCACTTTGGGACTGTGAAAGTGACATTTTGGCCCCGTTCATTCCCTGTTGTCCCAAACTGCCCCAGCTCTTGCCACAATGCTCAAAGTGGCTAGCTTTCATCCCAACACAGTTTATAGGGCCATACAGTACATAGTTTTCAAGTTACAGACTAAGCTAAGCAAAAGTGAACCAGGCCTTTTTACTGTGAAAATGGCACTTTGGGACTGTGAAAGTGACATTTTGGCCCTGTTGTCCCAAACTGCCCCAGCACTTCCCACATTGCTCAAAGTGGCTAGCTTTCATCCCAACACAGTTTATAGGGCCATACGGTACATAGTTTTCAAGTTACAGACTAAGCTAAGCAAAAGTGAACCAGGCCTTTTTACTGTGAAAACGGCACTTTGGGACTGTGAAAGTGACATTTTGGCCCTGTTGTCCCAAACTGCCCCAGCACTTCCCACATTGCTCAAAGTGGCTAGCTTTCATCCCAACACAGTTTATAGGGCCATACGGTACATAGTTTTCAAGTTACAGACTAAGCTAAGCAAAAGTGAACCAGGCCTTTTTACTGTGAAAACGGCACTTTGGGACTGTGAAAGTGACATTTTGGCCCTGTTGTCCCAAACTGCCCCAGCACTTCCCACATTGCTCAAAGTGGCTAGCTTTCATCCCAACACAGTTTATAGGGCCATACGGTACATAGTTTTCAAGTTACAGACTAAGCTAAGCAAAAGTGAACCAGGCCTTTTTACTGTGAAAACGGCACTTTGGGACTGTGAAAGTGACATTTTGGCCCTGTTGTCCCAAACTGCCCCAGCACTTCCCACATTGCTCAAAGTGGCTAGCTTTCATCCCAACACAGTTTATAGGGCCATACGGTACATAGTTTTCAAGTTACAGACTAAGCTAAGCAAAAGTGAACCAGGCCTTTTTACTGTGAAAACGGCACTTTGGGACTGTGAAAGTGACATTTTGGCCCTGTTGTCCCAAACTGCCCCAGCACTTCCCACATTGCTCAAAGTGGCTAGCTTTCATCCCAACACAGTTTATAGGGCCATACGGTACATAGTTTTCAAGTTACAGACTAAGCTAAGCAAAAGTGAACCAGGCCTTTTTACTGTGAAAACGGCACTTTGGGACTGTGAAAGTGACATTTTGGCCCTGTTGTCCCAAACTGCCCCAGCACTTCCCACATTGCTCAAAGTGGCTAGCTTTCATCCCAACACAGTTTATAGGGCCATACGGTACATAGTTTTCAAGTTACAGACTAAGCTAAGCAAAAGTGAACCAGGCCTTTTTACTGTGAAAACGGCACTTTGGGACTGTGAAAGTGACATTTTGGCCCTGTTGTCCCAAACTGCCCCAGCACTTCCCACATTGCTCAAAGTGGCTAGCTTTCATCCCAACACAGTTTATAGGGCCATACGGTACATAGTTTTCAAGTTACAGACTAAGCTAAGCAAAAGTGAACCAGGCCTTTTTACTGTGAAAACGGCACTTTGGGACTGTGAAAGTGACATTTTGGCCCTGTTGTCCCAAACTGCCCCAGCACTTCCCACATTGCTCAAAGTGGCTAGCTTTCATCCCAACACAGTTTATAGGGCCATACGGTACATAGTTTTCAAGTTACAGACTAAGCTAAGCAAAATGAATCTTTTTTTTTTTACTGTGAAAATGGCACTTTGGGACTGTGAAAGTGACATTTTGGCCCTGTTGTCCCAAACTGCCCCAGCACTTCCCACATTGCTCAAAGTGGCTAGCTTTCATCCCAACACAGTTTATAGGGCCATACGGTACATAGTTTTCAAGTTACAGACTAAGCTAAGCAAAAGTGAACCAGGCCTTTTTACTGTGAAAACGGCACTTTGGGACTGTGAAAGTGACATTTTGGCCCTGTTGTCCCAAACTGCCCCAGCACTTCCCACATTGCTCAAAGTGGCTAGCTTTCATCCCAACACAGTTTATAGGGCCATACGGTACATAGTTTTCAAGTTACAGACTAAGCTAAGCAAAAGTGAACCAGGCCTTTTTACTGTGAAAACGGCACTTTGGGACTGTGAAAGTGACATTTTGGCCCTGTTGTCCCAAACTGCCCCAGCACTTCCCACATTGCTCAAAGTGGCTAGCTTTCATCCCAACACAGTTTATAGGGCCATACGGTACATAGTTTTCAAGTTACAGACTAAGCTAAGCAAAAGTGAACCAGGCCTTTTTACTGTGAAAATGGCACTTTGGGACTGTGAAAGTGACATTTTGGCCCCGTTCATTCCCTGTTGTCCCAAACTGCCCCAGCTCTTGCCACAATGCTCAACGTGGCTAGCTTTCATCCCAACACAGTTTATAGGGCCATACGGTACATAGTTTTCAAGTTACAGACTAAGCTAAGCAAAAGTGAACCAGGCCTTTTTACTGTGAAAATGGCACTTTGGGACTGTGAAAGTGACATTTTGGCCCTGTTGTCCCAAACTGCCCCAGCACTTCCCACATTGCTCAAAGTGGCTAGCTTTCATCCCAACACAGTTTATAGGGCCATACGGTACATAGTTTTCAAGTTACAGACTAAGCTAAGCAAAATGAATCTTTTTTTTTTTACTGTGAAAATGGCACTTTGGGACTGTGAAAGTGACATTTTGGCCCTGTTGTCCCAAACTGCCCCAGCACTTCCCACATTGCTCAAAGTGGCTAGCTTTCATCCCAACACAGTTTATAGGGCCATACGGTACATAGTTTTCAAGTTACAGACTAAGCTAAGCAAAAGTGAACCAGGCCTTTTTACTGTGAAAACGGCACTTTGGGACTGTGAAAGTGACATTTTGGCCCTGTTGTCCCAAACTGCCCCAGCACTTCCCACATTGCTCAAAGTGGCTAGCTTTCATCCCAACACAGTTTATAGGGCCATACGGTACATAGTTTTCAAGTTACAGACTAAGCTAAGCAAAAGTGAACCAGGCCTTTTTACTGTGAAAATGGCACTTTGGGACTGTGAAAGTGACATTTTGGCCCTGTTGTCCCAAACTGCCCCAGCACTTCCCACATTGCTCAAAGTGGCTAGCTTTCATCCCAACACAGTTTATAGGGCCATACGGTACATAGTTTTCAAGTTACAGACTAAGCTAAGCAAAAGTGAACCAGGCCTTTTTACTGTGAAAATGGCACTTTGGGACTGTGAAAGTGACATTTTGGCCCCGTTCATTCCCTGTTGTCCCAAACTGCCCCAGCTCTTGCCACAATGCTCAAAGTGGCTAGCTTTCATCCCAACACAGTTTATAGGGCCATACGGTACATAGTTTTCAAGTTACAGACTAAGCTAAGCAAAAGTGAACCAGGCCTTTTTACTGTGAAAATGGCACTTTGGGACTGTGAAAGTGACATTTTGGCCCTGTTGTCCCAAACTGCCCCAGCACTTCCCACATTGCTCAAAGTGGCTAGCTTTCATCCCAACACAGTTTATAGGGCCATACGGTACATAGTTTTCAAGTTACAGACTAAGCTAAGCAAAAGTGAACCAGGCCTTTTTACTGTGAAAACAGCACTTTGGGACTGTGAAAGTGACATTTTGGCCCTGTTGTCCCAAACTGCCCCAGCACTTCCCACATTGCTCAAAGTGGCTAGCTTTCATCCCAACACAGTTTATAGGGCCATACGGTACATAGTTTTCAAGTTACAGACTAAGCTAAGCAAAAGTGAACCAGGCCTTTTTACTGTGAAAACGGCACTTTGGGACTGTGAAAGTGACATTTTGGCCCTGTTGTCCCAAACTGCCCCAGCACTTCCCACATTGCTCAAAGTGGCTAGCTTTCATCCCAACACAGTTTATAGGGCCATACGGTACATAGTTTTCAAGTTACAGACTAAGCTAAGCAAAAGTGAACCAGGCCTTTTTACTGTGAAAATGGCACTTTGGGACTGTGAAAGTGACATTTTGGCCCCGTTCATTCCCTGTTGTCCCAAACTGCCCCAGCTCTTGCCACAATGCTCAACGTGGCTAGCTTTCATCCCAACACAGTTTATAGGGCCATACGGTACATAGTTTTCAAGTTACAGACTAAGCTAAGCAAAAGTGAACCAGGCCTTTTTACTGTGAAAATGGCACTTTGGGACTGTGAAAGTGACATTTTGGCCCTGTTGTCCCAAACTGCCCCAGCACTTCCCACATTGCTCAAAGTGGCTAGCTTTCATCCCAACACAGTTTATAGGGCCATACGGTACATAGTTTTCAAGTTACAGACTAAGCTAAGCAAAAGTGAACCAGGCCTTTTTACTGTGAAAATGGCACTTTGGGACTGTGAAAGTGACATTTTGGCCCTGTTGTCCCAAACTGCCCCAGCACTTCCCACATTGCTCAAAGTGGCTAGCTTTCATCCCAACACAGTTTATAGGGCCATACGGTACATAGTTTTCAAGTTACAGACTAAGCTAAGCAAAATGAATCTTTTTTTTTTTACTGTGAAAATGGCACTTTGGGACTGTGAAAGTGACATTTTGGCCCTGTTGTCCCAAACTGCCCCAGCACTTCCCACATTGCTCAAAGTGGCTAGCTTTCATCCCAACACAGTTTATAGGGCCATACGGTACATAGTTTTCAAGTTACAGACTAAGCTAAGCAAAAGTGAACCAGGCCTTTTTACTGTGAAAACGGCACTTTGGGACTGTGAAAGTGACATTTTGGCCCTGTTGTCCCAAACTGCCCCAGCACTTCCCACATTGCTCAAAGTGGCTAGCTTTCATCCCAACACAGTTTATAGGGCCATACGGTACATAGTTTTCAAGTTACAGACTAAGCTAAGCAAAATGAATCTTTTTTTTTTTACTGTGAAAATGGCACTTTGGGACTGTGAAAGTGACATTTTGGCCCTGTTGTCCCAAACTGCCCCAGCACTTCCCACATTGCTCAAAGTGGCTAGCTTTCATCCCAACACAGTTTATAGGGCCATACGGTACATACTTTTCAAGTTACAGACTAAGCTAAGCAAAAGTGAACCAGGCCTTTTTACTGTGAAAACGGCACTTTGGGACTGTGAAAGTGACATTTTGGCCCTGTTGTCCCAAACTGCCCCAGCACTTCCCACATTGCTCAAAGTGGCTAGCTTTCATCCCAACACAGTTTATAGGGCCATACGGTACATAGTTTTCAAGTTACAGACTAAGCTAAGCAAAATGAATCTTTTTTTTTTTACTGTGAAAATGGCACTTTGGGACTGTGAAAGTGACATTTTGGCCCTGTTGTCCCAAACTGCCCCAGCACTTCCCACATTGCTCAAAGTGGCTAGCTTTCATCCCAACACAGTTTATAGGGCCATACGGTACATAGTTTTCAAGTTACAGACTAAGCTAAGCAAAAGTGAACCAGGCCTTTTTACTGTGAAAACGGCACTTTGGGACTGTGAAAGTGACATTTTGGCCCTGTTGTCCCAAACTGCCCCAGCACTTCCCACATTGCTCAAAGTGGCTAGCTTTCATCCCAACACAGTTTATAGGGCCATACGGTACATAGTTTTCAAGTTACAGACTAAGCTAAGCAAAAGTGAACCAGGCCTTTTTACTGTGAAAATGGCACTTTGGGACTGTGAAAGTGACATTTTGGCCCCGTTCATTCCCTGTTGTCCCAAACTGCCCCAGCTCTTGCCACAATGCTCAACGTGGCTAGCTTTCATCCCAACACAGTTTATAGGGCCATACGGTACATAGTTTTCAAGTTACAGACTAAGCTAAGCAAAAGTGAACCAGGCCTTTTTACTGTGAAAATGGCACTTTGGGACTGTGAAAGTGACATTTTGGCCCTGTTGTCCCAAACTGCCCCAGCACTTCCCACATTGCTCAAAGTGGCTAGCTTTCATCCCAACACAGTTTATAGGGCCATACGGTACATAGTTTTCAAGTTACAGACTAAGCTAAGCAAAATGAATCTTTTTTTTTTTACTGTGAAAATGGCACTTTGGGACTGTGAAAGTGACATTTTGGCCCTGTTGTCCCAAACTGCCCCAGCACTTCCCACATTGCTCAAAGTGGCTAGCTTTCATCCCAACACAGTTTATAGGGCCATACGGTACATAGTTTTCAAGTTACAGACTAAGCTAAGCAAAAGTGAACCAGGCCTTTTTACTGTGAAAACGGCACTTTGGGACTGTGAAAGTGACATTTTGGCCCTGTTGTCCCAAACTGCCCCAGCACTTCCCACATTGCTCAAAGTGGCTAGCTTTCATCCCAACACAGTTTATAGGGCCATACGGTACATAGTTTTCAAGTTACAGACTAAGCTAAGCAAAAGTGAACCAGGCCTTTTTACTGTGAAAATGGCACTTTGGGACTGTGAAAGTGACATTTTGGCCCTGTTGTCCCAAACTGCCCCAGCACTTCCCACATTGCTCAAAGTGGCTAGCTTTCATCCCAACACAGTTTATAGGGCCATACGGTACATAGTTTTCAAGTTACAGACTAAGCTAAGCAAAAGTGAACCAGGCCTTTTTACTGTGAAAATGGCACTTTGGGACTGTGAAAGTGACATTTTGGCCCCGTTCATTCCCTGTTGTCCCAAACTGCCCCAGCTCTTGCCACAATGCTCAAAGTGGCTAGCTTTCATCCCAACACAGTTTATAGGGCCATACGGTACATAGTTTTCAAGTTACAGACTAAGCTAAGCAAAAGTGAACCAGGCCTTTTTACTGTGAAAATGGCACTTTGGGACTGTGAAAGTGACATTTTGGCCCTGTTGTCCCAAACTGCCCCAGCACTTCCCACATTGCTCAAAGTGGCTAGCTTTCATCCCAACACAGTTTATAGGGCCATACGGTACATAGTTTTCAAGTTACAGACTAAGCTAAGCAAAAGTGAACCAGGCCTTTTTACTGTGAAAACAGCACTTTGGGACTGTGAAAGTGACATTTTGGCCCTGTTGTCCCAAACTGCCCCAGCACTTCCCACATTGCTCAAAGTGGCTAGCTTTCATCCCAACACAGTTTATAGGGCCATACGGTACATAGTTTTCAAGTTACAGACTAAGCTAAGCAAAAGTGAACCAGGCCTTTTTACTGTGAAAACGGCACTTTGGGACTGTGAAAGTGACATTTTGGCCCTGTTGTCCCAAACTGCCCCAGCACTTCCCACATTGCTCAAAGTGGCTAGCTTTCATCCCAACACAGTTTATAGGGCCATACGGTACATAGTTTTCAAGTTACAGACTAAGCTAAGCAAAAGTGAACCAGGCCTTTTTACTGTGAAAATGGCACTTTGGGACTGTGAAAGTGACATTTTGGCCCCGTTCATTCCCTGTTGTCCCAAACTGCCCCAGCTCTTGCCACAATGCTCAACGTGGCTAGCTTTCATCCCAACACAGTTTATAGGGCCATACGGTACATAGTTTTCAAGTTACAGACTAAGCTAAGCAAAAGTGAACCAGGCCTTTTTACTGTGAAAATGGCACTTTGGGACTGTGAAAGTGACATTTTGGCCCTGTTGTCCCAAACTGCCCCAGCACTTCCCACATTGCTCAAAGTGGCTAGCTTTCATCCCAACACAGTTTATAGGGCCATACGGTACATAGTTTTCAAGTTACAGACTAAGCTAAGCAAAAGTGAACCAGGCCTTTTTACTGTGAAAATGGCACTTTGGGACTGTGAAAGTGACATTTTGGCCCTGTTGTCCCAAACTGCCCCAGCACTTCCCACATTGCTCAAAGTGGCTAGCTTTCATCCCAACACAGTTTATAGGGCCATACGGTACATAGTTTTCAAGTTACAGACTAAGCTAAGCAAAATGAATCTTTTTTTTTTTACTGTGAAAATGGCACTTTGGGACTGTGAAAGTGACATTTTGGCCCTGTTGTCCCAAACTGCCCCAGCACTTCCCACATTGCTCAAAGTGGCTAGCTTTCATCCCAACACAGTTTATAGGGCCATACGGTACATAGTTTTCAAGTTACAGACTAAGCTAAGCAAAAGTGAACCAGGCCTTTTTACTGTGAAAACGGCACTTTGGGACTGTGAAAGTGACATTTTGGCCCTGTTGTCCCAAACTGCCCCAGCACTTCCCACATTGCTCAAAGTGGCTAGCTTTCATCCCAACACAGTTTATAGGGCCATACGGTACATAGTTTTCAAGTTACAGACTAAGCTAAGCAAAATGAATCTTTTTTTTTTTACTGTGAAAATGGCACTTTGGGACTGTGAAAGTGACATTTTGGCCCTGTTGTCCCAAACTGCCCCAGCACTTCCCACATTGCTCAAAGTGGCTAGCTTTCATCCCAACACAGTTTATAGGGCCATACGGTACATAGTTTTCAAGTTACAGACTAAGCTAAGCAAAAGTGAACCAGGCCTTTTTACTGTGAAAACGGCACTTTGGGACTGTGAAAGTGACATTTTGGCCCTGTTGTCCCAAACTGCCCCAGCACTTCCCACATTGCTCAAAGTGGCTAGCTTTCATCCCAACACAGTTTATAGGGCCATACGGTACATAGTTTTCAAGTTACAGACTAAGCTAAGCAAAAGTGAACCAGGCCTTTTTACTGTGAAAATGGCACTTTGGGACTGTGAAAGTGACATTTTGGCCCCGTTCATTCCCTGTTGTCCCAAACTGCCCCAGCTCTTGCCACAATGCTCAACGTGGCTAGCTTTCATCCCAACACAGTTTATAGGGCCATACGGTACATAGTTTTCAAGTTACAGACTAAGCTAAGCAAAAGTGAACCAGGCCTTTTTACTGTGAAAATGGCACTTTGGGACTGTGAAAGTGACATTTTGGCCCTGTTGTCCCAAACTGCCCCAGCACTTCCCACATTGCTCAAAGTGGCTAGCTTTCATCCCAACACAGTTTATAGGGCCATACGGTACATAGTTTTCAAGTTACAGACTAAGCTAAGCAAAAGTGAACCAGGCCTTTTTACTGTGAAAATGGCACTTTGGGACTGTGAAAGTGACATTTTGGCCCTGTTGTCCCAAACTGCCCCAGCACTTCCCACATTGCTCAAAGTGGCTAGCTTTCATCCCAACACAGTTTATAGGGCCATACGGTACATAGTTTTCAAGTTACAGACTAAGCTAAGCAAAATGAATCTTTTTTTTTTTACTGTGAAAATGGCACTTTGGGACTGTGAAAGTGACATTTTGGCCCTGTTGTCCCAAACTGCCCCAGCACTTCCCACATTGCTCAAAGTGGCTAGCTTTCATCCCAACACAGTTTATAGGGCCATACGGTACATAGTTTTCAAGTTACAGACTAAGCTAAGCAAAAGTGAACCAGGCCTTTTTACTTTGAAAATGGCACTTTGGGACTGTGAAAGTGACATTTTGGCCCTGTTGTCCCAAACTGCCCCAGCACTTCCCACATTGCTCAAAGTGGCTAGCTTTCATCCCAACACAGTTTATAGGGCCATACGGTACATAGTTTTCAAGTTACAGACTAAGCTAAGCAAAAGTGAACCAGGCCTTTTTACTGTGAAAATGGCACTTTGGGACTGTGAAAGTGACATTTTGGCCCCGTTCATTCCCTGTTGTCCCAAACTGCCCCAGCTCTTGCCACAATGCTCAAAGTGGCTAGCTTTCATCCCAACACAGTTTATAGGGCCATACGGTACATAGTTTTCAAGTTACAGACTAAGCTAAGCAAAAGTGAACCAGGCCTTTTTACTGTGAAAATGGCACTTTGGGACTGTGAAAGTGACATTTTGGCCCTGTTGTCCCAAACTGCCCCAGCACTTCCCACATTGCTCAAAGTGGCTAGCTTTCATCCCAACACAGTTTATAGGGCCATACGGTACATAGTTTTCAAGTTACAGACTAAGCTAAGCAAAATGAATCTTTTTTTTTTTACTGTGAAAATGGCACTTTGGGACTGTGAAAGTGACATTTTGGCCCTGTTGTCCCAAACTGCCCCAGCACTTCCCACATTGCTCAAAGTGGCTAGCTTTCATCCCAACACAGTTTATAGGGCCATACGGTACATAGTTTTCAAGTTACAGACTAAGCTAAGCAAAAGTGAACCAGGCCTTTTTACTGTGAAAACGGCACTTTGGGACTGTGAAAGTGACATTTTGGCCCTGTTGTCCCAAACTGCCCCAGCACTTCCCACATTGCTCAAAGTGGCTAGCTTTCATCCCAACACAGTTTATAGGGCCATACGGTACATAGTTTTCAAGTTACAGACTAAGCTAAGCAAAAGTGAACCAGGCCTTTTTACTGTGAAAATGGCACTTTGGGACTGTGAAAGTGACATTTTGGCCCTGTTGTCCCAAACTGCCCCAGCACTTCCCACATTGCTCAAAGTGGCTAGCTTTCATCCCAACACAGTTTATAGGGCCATACGGTACATAGTTTTCAAGTTACAGACTAAGCTAAGCAAAAGTGAACCAGGCCTTTTTACTGTGAAAATGGCACTTTGGGACTGTGAAAGTGACATTTTGGCCCCGTTCATTCCCTGTTGTCCCAAACTGCCCCAGCTCTTGCCACAATGCTCAAAGTGGCTAGCTTTCATCCCAACACAGTTTATAGGGCCATACGGTACATAGTTTTCAAGTTACAGACTAAGCTAAGCAAAAGTGAACCAGGCCTTTTTACTGTGAAAATGGCACTTTGGGACTGTGAAAGTGACATTTTGGCCCTGTTGTCCCAAACTGCCCCAGCACTTCCCACATTGCTCAAAGTGGCTAGCTTTCATCCCAACACAGTTTATAGGGCCATACGGTACATAGTTTTCAAGTTACAGACTAAGCTAAGCAAAAGTGAACCAGGCCTTTTTACTGTGAAAACGGCACTTTGGGACTGTGAAAGTGACATTTTGGCCCTGTTGTCCCAAACTGCCCCAGCACTTCCCACATTGCTCAAAGTGGCTAGCTTTCATCCCAACACAGTTTATAGGGCCATACGGTACATAGTTTTCAAGTTACAGACTAAGCTAAGCTAAAGTGAACCAGGCCTTTTTACTGTGAAAACGGCACTTTGGGACTGTGAAAGTGACATTTTGGCCCTGTTGTCCCAAACTGCCCCAGCACTTCCCACATTGCTCAAAGTGGCTAGCTTTCATCCCAACACAGTTTATAGGGCCATACGGTACATAGTTTTCAAGTTACAGACTAAGCTAAGCAAAATGAATCTTTTTTTTTTTACTGTGAAAATGGCACTTTGGGACTGTGAAAGTGACATTTTGGCCCTGTTGTCCCAAACTGCCCCAGCACTTCCCACATTGCTCAAAGTGGCTAGCTTTCATCCCAACACAGTTTATAGGGCCATACGGTACATAGTTTTCAAGTTACAGACTAAGCTAAGCAAAAGTGAACCAGGCCTTTTTACTGTGAAAACGGCACTTTGGGACTGTGAAAGTGACATTTTGGCCCTGTTGTCCCAAACTGCCCCAGCACTTCCCACATTGCTCAAAGTGGCTAGCTTTCATCCCAACACAGTTTATAGGGCCATACGGTACATAGTTTTCAAGTTACAGACTAAGCTAAGCAAAAGTGAACCAGGCCTTTTTACTGTGAAAACGGCACTTTGGGACTGTGAAAGTGACATTTTGGCCCTGTTGTCCCAAACTGCCCCAGCACTTCCCACATTGCTCAAAGTGGCTAGCTTTCATCCCAACACAGTTTATAGGGCCATACGGTACATAGTTTTCAAGTTACAGACTAAGCTAAGCAAAAGTGAACCAGGCCTTTTTACTGTGAAAATGGCACTTTGGGACTGTGAAAGTGACATTTTGGCCCTGTTGTCCCAAACTGCCCCAGCACTTCCCACATTGCTCAAAGTGGCTAGCTTTCATCCCAACACAGTTTATAGGGCCATACGGTACATAGTTTTCAAGTTACAGACTAAGCTAAGCAAAAGTGAACCAGGCCTTTTTACTGTGAAAATGGCACTTTGGGACTGTGAAAGTGACATTTTGGCCCCGTTCATTCCCTGTTGTCCCAAACTGCCCCAGCTCTTGCCACAATGCTCAAAGTGGCTAGCTTTCATCCCAACACAGTTTATAGGGCCATACGGTACATAGTTTTCAAGTTACAGACTAAGCTAAGCAAAAGTGAACCAGGCCTTTTTACTGTGAAAATGGCACTTTGGGACTGTGAAAGTGACATTTTGGCCCTGTTGTCCCAAACTGCCCCAGCACTTCCCACATTGCTCAAAGTGGCTAGCTTTCATCCCAACACAGTTTATAGGGCCATACGGTACATAGTTTTCAAGTTACAGACTAAGCTAAGCAAAAGTGAACCAGGCCTTTTTACTGTGAAAACGGCACTTTGGGACTGTGAAAGTGACATTTTGGCCCTGTTGTCCCAAACTGCCCCAGCACTTCCCACATTGCTCAAAGTGGCTAGCTTTCATCCCAACACAGTTTATAGGGCCATACGGTACATAGTTTTCAAGTTACAGACTAAGCTAAGCTAAAGTGAACCAGGCCTTTTTACTGTGAAAACGGCACTTTGGGACTGTGAAAGTGACATTTTGGCCCTGTTGTCCCAAACTGCCCCAGCACTTCCCACATTGCTCAAAGTGGCTAGCTTTCATCCCAACACAGTTTATAGGGCCATACGGTACATAGTTTTCAAGTTACAGACTAAGCTAAGCAAAATGAATCTTTTTTTTTTTACTGTGAAAATGGCACTTTGGGACTGTGAAAGTGACATTTTGGCCCTGTTGTCCCAAACTGCCCCAGCACTTCCCACATTGCTCAAAGTGGCTAGCTTTCATCCCAACACAGTTTATAGGGCCATACGGTACATAGTTTTCAAGTTACAGACTAAGCTAAGCAAAAGTGAACCAGGCCTTTTTACTGTGAAAACGGCACTTTGGGACTGTGAAAGTGACATTTTGGCCCTGTTGTCCCAAACTGCCCCAGCACTTCCCACATTGCTCAAAGTGGCTAGCTTTCATCCCAACACAGTTTATAGGGCCATACGGTACATAGTTTTCAAGTTACAGACTAAGCTAAGCAAAAGTGAACCAGGCCTTTTTACTGTGAAAATGGCACTTTGGGACTGTGAAAGTGACATTTTGGCCCCGTTCATTCCCTGTTGTCCCAAACTGCCCCAGCTCTTGCCACAATGCTCAACGTGGCTAGCTTTCATCCCAACACAGTTTATAGGGCCATACGGTACATAGTTTTCAATTTACAGACTAAGCTAAGCAAAAGTGAACCAGGCCTTTTTACTGTGAAAATGGCACTTTGGGACTGTGAAAGTGACATTTTGGCCCTGTTGTCCCAAACTGCCCCAGCACTTCCCACATTGCTCAAAGTGGCTAGCTTTCATCCCAACACAGTTTATAGGGCCATACGGTACATAGTTTTCAAGTTACAGACTAAGCTAAGCAAAAGTGAACCAGGCCTTTTTACTGTGAAAACGGCACTTTGGGACTGTGAAAGTGACATTTTGGCCCTGTTGTCCCAAACTGCCCCAGCACTTCCCACATTGCTCAAAGTGGCTAGCTTTCATCCCAACACAGTTTATAGGGCCATACGGTACATAGTTTTCAAGTTACAGACTAAGCTAAGCAAAAGTGAACCAGGCCTTTTTACTGTGAAAATGGCACTTTGGGACTGTGAAAGTGACATTTTGGCCCTGTTGTCCCAAACTGCCCCAGCACTTCCCACATTGCTCAAAGTGGCTAGCTTTCATCCCAACACAGTTTATAGGGCCATACGGTACATAGTTTTCAAGTTACAGACTAAGCTAAGCAAAATGAATCTTTTTTTTTTTACTGTGAAAATGGCACTTTGGGACTGTGAAAGTGACATTTTGGCCCTGTTGTCCCAAACTGCCCCAGCACTTCCCACATTGCTCAAAGTGGCTAGCTTTCATCCCAACACAGTTTATAGGGCCATACGGTACATAGTTTTCAAGTTACAGACTAAGCTAAGCAAAAGTGAACCAGGCCTTTTTACTGTGAAAACGGCACTTTGGGACTGTGAAAGTGACATTTTGGCCCTGTTGTCCCAAACTGCCCCAGCACTTCCCACATTGCTCAAAGTGGCTAGCTTTCATCCCAACACAGTTTATAGGGCCATACGGTACATAGTTTTCAAGTTACAGACTAAGCTAAGCAAAAGTGAACCAGGCCTTTTTACTGTGAAAATGGCACTTTGGGACTGTGAAAGTGACATTTTGGCCCTGTTGTCCCAAACTGCCCCAGCACTTCCCACATTGCTCAAAGTGGCTAGCTTTCATCCCAACACAGTTTATAGGGCCATACGGTACATAGTTTTCAAGTTACAGACTAAGCTAAGCAAAAGTGAACCAGGCCTTTTTACTGTGAAAATGGCACTTTGGGACTGTGAAAGTGACATTTTGGCCCCGTTCATTCCCTGTTGTCCCAAACTGCCCCAGCTCTTGCCACAATGCTCAAAGTGGCTAGCTTTCATCCCAACACAGTTTATAGGGCCATACGGTACATAGTTTTCAAGTTACAGACTAAGCTAAGCAAAAGTGAACCAGGCCTTTTTACTGTGAAAATGGCACTTTGGGACTGTGAAAGTGACATTTTGGCCCTGTTGTCCCAAACTGCCCCAGCACTTCCCACATTGCTCAAAGTGGCTAGCTTTCATCCCAACACAGTTTATAGGGCCATACGGTACATAGTTTTCAAGTTACAGACTAAGCTAAGCAAAAGTGAACCAGGCCTTTTTACTGTGAAAACGGCACTTTGGGACTGTGAAAGTGACATTTTGGCCCTGTTGTCCCAAACTGCCCCAGCACTTCCCACATTGCTCAAAGTGGCTAGCTTTCATCCCAACACAGTTTATAGGGCCATACGGTACATAGTTTTCAAGTTACAGACTAAGCTAAGCTAAAGTGAACCAGGCCTTTTTACTGTGAAAACGGCACTTTGGGACTGTGAAAGTGACATTTTGGCCCTGTTGTCCCAAACTGCCCCAGCACTTCCCACATTGCTCAAAGTGGCTAGCTTTCATCCCAACACAGTTTATAGGGCCATACGGTACATAGTTTTCAAGTTACAGACTAAGCTAAGCAAAATGAATCTTTTTTTTTTTACTGTGAAAATGGCACTTTGGGACTGTGAAAGTGACATTTTGGCCCTGTTGTCCCAAACTGCCCCAGCACTTCCCACATTGCTCAAAGTGGCTAGCTTTCATCCCAACACAGTTTATAGGGCCATACGGTACATAGTTTTCAAGTTACAGACTAAGCTAAGCAAAAGTGAACCAGGCCTTTTTACTGTGAAAACGGCACTTTGGGACTGTGAAAGTGACATTTTGGCCCTGTTGTCCCAAACTGCCCCAGCACTTCCCACATTGCTCAAAGTGGCTAGCTTTCATCCCAACACAGTTTATAGGGCCATACGGTACATAGTTTTCAAGTTACAGACTAAGCTAAGCAAAAGTGAACCAGGCCTTTTTACTGTGAAAATGGCACTTTGGGACTGTGAAAGTGACATTTTGGCCCCGTTCATTCCCTGTTGTCCCAAACTGCCCCAGCTCTTGCCACAATGCTCAACGTGGCTAGCTTTCATCCCAACACAGTTTATAGGGCCATACGGTACATAGTTTTCAAGTTACAGACTAAGCTAAGCAAAAGTGAACCAGGCCTTTTTACTGTGAAAATGGCACTTTGGGACTGTGAAAGTGACATTTTGGCCCTGTTGTCCCAAACTGCCCCAGCACTTCCCACATTGCTCAAAGTGGCTAGCTTTCATCCCAACACAGTTTATAGGGCCATACGGTACATAGTTTTCAAGTTACAGACTAAGCTAAGCAAAAGTGAACCAGGCCTTTTTACTGTGAAAATGGCACTTTGGGACTGTGAAAGTGACATTTTGGCCCTGTTGTCCCAAACTGCCCCAGCACTTCCCACATTGCTCAAAGTGGCTAGCTTTCATCCCAACACAGTTTATAGGGCCATACGGTACATAGTTTTCAAGTTACAGACTAAGCTAAGCAAAATGAATCTTTTTTTTTTTACTGTGAAAATGGCACTTTGGGACTGTGAAAGTGACATTTTGGCCCTGTTGTCCCAAACTGCCCCAGCACTTCCCACATTGCTCAAAGTGGCTAGCTTTCATCCCAACACAGTTTATAGGGCCATACGGTACATAGTTTTCAAGTTACAGACTAAGCTAAGCAAAAGTGAACCAGGCCTTTTTACTGTGAAAATGGCACTTTGGGACTGTGAAAGTGACATTTTGGCCCTGTTGTCCCAAACTGCCCCAGCACTTCCCACATTGCTCAAAGTGGCTAGCTTTCATCCCAACACAGTTTATAGGGCCATACGGTACATAGTTTTCAAGTTACAGACTAAGCTAAGCAAAAGTGAACCAGGCCTTTTTACTGTGAAAATGGCACTTTGGGACTGTGAAAGTGACATTTTGGCCCCGTTCATTCCCTGTTGTCCCAAACTGCCCCAGCTCTTGCCACAATGCTCAAAGTGGCTAGCTTTCATCCCAACACAGTTTATAGGGCCATACGGTACATAGTTTTCAAGTTACAGACTAAGCTAAGCAAAAGTGAACCAGGCCTTTTTACTGTGAAAATGGCACTTTGGGACTGTGAAAGTGACATTTTGGCCCTGTTGTCCCAAACTGCCCCAGCACTTCCCACATTGCTCAAAGTGGCTAGCTTTCATCCCAACACAGTTTATAGGGCCATACGGTACATAGTTTTCAAGTTACAGACTAAGCTAAGCAAAAGTGAACCAGGCCTTTTTACTGTGAAAATGGCACTTTGGGACTGTGAAAGTGACATTTTGGCCCTGTTGTCCCAAACTGCCCCAGCACTTCCCACATTGCTCAAAGTGGCTAGCTTTCATCCCAACACAGTTTATAGGGCCATACGGTACATAGTTTTCAAGTTACAGACTAAGCTAAGCAAAATGAATCTTTTTTTTTTACTGTGAAAATGGCACTTTGGGACTGTGAAAGTGACATTTTGGCCCTGTTGTCCCAAACTGCCCCAGCACTTCCCACATTGCTCAAAGTGGCTAGCTTTCATCCCAACACAGTTTATAGGGCCATACGGTACATAGTTTTCAAGTTACAGACTAAGCTAAGCAAAAGTGAACCAGGCCTTTTTACTGTGAAAATGGCACTTTGGGACTGTGAAAGTGACATTTTGGCCCCGTTCATTCCCTGTTGTCCCAAACTGCCCCAGCTCTTGCCACAATGCTCAAAGTGGCTAGCTTTCATCCCAACACAGTTTATAGGGCCATACGGTACATAGTTTTCAAGTTACAGACTAAGCTAAGCAAAAGTGAACCAGGCCTTTTTACTGTGAAAACGGCACTTTGGGACTGTGAAAGTGACATTTTGGCCCTGTTGTCCCAAACTGCCCCAGCACTTCCCACATTGCTCAAAGTGGCTAGCTTTCATCCCAACACAGTTTATAGGGCCATACGGTACATAGTTTTCAAGTTACAGACTAAGCTAAGCAAAAGTGAACCAGGCCTTTTTACTGTGAAAACGGCACTTTGGGACTGTGAAAGTGACATTTTGGCCCTGTTGTCCCAAACTGCCCCAGCACTTCCCACATTGCTCAAAGTGGCTAGCTTTCATCCCAACACAGTTTATAGGGCCATACGGTACATAGTTTTCAAGTTACAGACTAAGCTAAGCAAAAGTGAACCAGGCCTTTTTACTGTGAAAATGGCACTTTGGGACTGTGAAAGTGACATTTTGGCCCTGTTGTCCCAAACTGCCCCAGCACTTCCCACATTGCTCAAAGTGGCTAGCTTTCATCCCAACACAGTTTATAGGGCCATACGGTACATAGTTTTCAAGTTACAGACTAAGCTAAGCAAAAGTGAACCAGGCCTTTTTACTGTGAAAATGGCACTTTGGGACTGTGAAAGTGACATTTTGGCCCTGTTGTCCCAAACTGCCCCAGCACTTCCCACATTGCTCAAAGTGGCTAGCTTTCATCCCAACACAGTTTATAGGGCCATACGGTACATAGTTTTCAAGTTACAGACTAAGCTAAGCAAAATGAATCTTTTTTTTTTACTGTGAAAATGGCACTTTGGGACTGTGAAAGTGACATTTTGGCCCTGTTGTCCCAAACTGCCCCAGCACTTCCCACATTGCTCAAAGTGGCTAGCTTTCATCCCAACACAGTTTATAGGGCCATACGGTACATAGTTTTCAAGTTACAGACTAAGCTAAGCAAAAGTGAACCAGGCCTTTTTACTGTGAAAATGGCACTTTGGGACTGTGAAAGTGACATTTTGGCCCTGTTGTCCCAAACTGCCCCAGCACTTCCCACATTGCTCAAAGTGGCTAGCTTTCATCCCAACACAGTTTATAGGGCCATACGGTACATAGTTTTCAAGTTACAGACTAAGCTAAGCAAAAGTGAACCAGGCCTTTTTACTGTGAAAATGGCACTTTGGGACTGTGAAAGTGACATTTTGGCCCCGTTCATTCCCTGTTGTCCCAAACTGCCCCAGCTCTTGCC
Organism: Protomyctophum bolini; assembly: GCF_963924005.1. Lineage (NCBI taxonomy): Eukaryota > Metazoa > Chordata > Actinopteri > Myctophiformes > Myctophidae > Protomyctophum > Protomyctophum bolini. Next base: position 147,465 of record NW_027665821.1, read on the forward strand.
ACAATGCTCAAAGTGGCTAGCTTTCATCCCAACACAGTTTATAGGGCCATACGGTACATAGTTTTCAAGTTACAGACTAAGCTAAGCAAAAGTGAACCAGGCCTTTTTACTGTGAAAATGGCACTTTGGGACTGTGAAAGTGACATTTTGGCCCTGTTGTCCCAAACTGCCCCAGCACTTCCCACATTGCTCAAAGTGGCTAGCTTTCATCCCAACACAGTTTATAGGGCCATACGGTACATAGTTTTCAAGTTACAGACTAAGCTAAGCAAAAGTGAACCAGGCCTTTTTACTGTGAAAATGGCACTTTGGGACTGTGAAAGTGACATTTTGGCCCTGTTGTCCCAAACTGCCCCAGCACTTCCCACATTGCTCAAAGTGGCTAGCTTTCATCCCAACACAGTTTATAGGGCCATACGGTACATAGTTTTCAAGTTACAGACTAAGCTAAGCAAAATGAATCTTTTTTTTTTTACTGTGAAAATGGCACTTTGGGACTGTGAAAGTGACATTTTGGCCCTGTTGTCCCAAACTGCCCCAGCACTTCCCACATTGCTCAAAGTGGCTAGCTTTCATCCCAACACAGTTTATAGGGCCATACGGTACATAGTTTTCAAGTTACAGACTAAGCTAAGCAAAAGTGAACCAGGCCTTTTTACTGTGAAAATGGCACTTTGGGACTGTGAAAGTGACATTTTGGCCCCGTTCATTCCCTGTTGTCCCAAACTGCCCCAGCTCTTGCCACAATGCTCAAAGTGGCTAGCTTTCATCCCAACACAGTTTATAGGGCCATACGGTACATAGTTTTCAAGTTACAGACTAAGCTAAGCAAAAGTGAACCAGGCCTTTTTACTGTGAAAACGGCACTTTGGGACTGTGAAAGTGACATTTTGGCCCTGTTGTCCCAAACTGCCCCAGCACTTCCCACATTGCTCAAAGTGGCTAGCTTTAATCCCAACACAGTTTATAGGGCCATACGGTACATAGTTTTCAAGTTACAGACTAAGCTAAGCAAAAGTGAACCAGGCCTTTTTACTGTGAAAACGGCACTTTGGGACTGTGAAAGTGACATTTTGGCCCTGTTGTCCCAAACTGCCCCAGCACTTCCCACATTGCTCAAAGTGGCTAGCTTTCATCCCAACACAGTTTATAGGGCCATACGGTACATAGTTTTCAAGTTACAGACTAAGCTAAGCAAAATGAATCTTTTTTTTTTACTGTGAAAATGGCACTTTGGGACTGTGAAAGTAACATTTTGGCCCTGTTGTCCCAAACTGCCCCAGCACTTCCCACATTGCTCAAAGTGGCTAGCTTTCATCCCAACACAGTTTATAGGGCCATACGGTACATAGTTTTCAAGTTACAGACTAAGCTAAGCAAAAGTGAACCAGGCCTTTTTACTGTGAAAACGGCACTTTGGGACTGTGAAAGTGACATTTTGGCCCTGTTGTCCCAAACTGCCCCAGCACTTCCCACATTGCTCAAAGTGGCTAGCTTTCATCCCAACACAGTTTATAGGGCCATACGGTACATAGTTTTCAAGTTACAGACTAAGCTAAGCAAAAGTGAACCAGGCCTTTTTACTGTGAAAATGGCACTTTGGGACTGTGAAAGTGACATTTTGGCCCCGTTCATTCCCTGTTGTCCCAAACTGCCCCAGCTCTTGCCACAATGCTCAACGTGGCTAGCTTTCATCCCAACACAGTTTATAGGGCCATACGGTACATAGTTTTCAAGTTACAGACTAAGCTAAGCAAAAGTGAACCAGGCCTTTTTACTGTGAAAATGGCACTTTGGGACTGTGAAAGTGACATTTTGGCCCTGTTGTCCCAAACTGCCCCAGCACTTCCCACATTGCTCAAAGTGGCTAGCTTTCATCCCAACACAGTTTATAGGGCCATACGGTACATAGTTTTCAAGTTACAGACTAAGCTAAGCAAAAGTGAACCAGGCCTTTTTACTGTGAAAACGGCACTTTGGGACTGTGAAAGTGACATTTTGGCCCTGTTGTCCCAAACTGCCCCAGCACTTCCCACATTGCTCAAAGTGGCTAGCTTTCATCCCAACACAGTTTATAGGGCCATACGGTACATAGTTTTCAAGTTACAGACTAAGCTAAGCAAAAGTGAACCAGGCCTTTTTACTGTGAAAATGGCACTTTGGGACTGTGAAAGTGACATTTTGGCCCTGTTGTCCCAAACTGCCCCAGCACTTCCCACATTGCTCAAAGTGGCTAGCTTTCATCCCAACACAGTTTATAGGGCCATACGGTACATAGTTTTCAAGTTACAGACTAAGCTAAGCAAAAGTGAACCAGGCCTTTTTACTGTGAAAATGGCACTTTGGGACTGTGAAAGTGACATTTTGGCCCCGTTCATTCCCTGTTGTCCCAAACTGCCCCAGCTCTTGCCACAATGCTCAAAGTGGCTAGCTTTCATCCCAACACAGTTTATAGGGCCATACGGTACATAGTTTTCAAGTTACAGACTAAGCTAAGCAAAAGTGAACCAGGCCTTTTTACTGTGAAAATGGCACTTTGGGACTGTGAAAGTGACATTTTGGCCCTGTTGTCCCAAACTGCCCCAGCACTTCCCACATTGCTCAAAGTGGCTAGCTTTCATCCCAACACAGTTTATAGGGCCATACGGTACATAGTTTTCAAGTTACAGACTAAGCTAAGCAAAAGTGAACCAGGCCTTTTTACTGTGAAAACGGCACTTTGGGACTGTGAAAGTGACATTTTGGCCCTGTTGTCCCAAACTGCCCCAGCACTTCCCACATTGCTCAAAGTGGCTAGCTTTCATCCCAACACAGTTTATAGGGCCATTCGGTACATAGTTTTCAAGTTACAGACTAAGCTAAGCAAAAGTGAACCAGGCCTTTTTACTGTGAAAACGGCACTTTGGGACTGTGAAAGTGACATTTTGGCCCTGTTGTCCCAAACTGCCCCAGCACTTCCCACATTGCTCAAAGTGGCTAGCTTTCATCCCAACACAGTTTATAGGGCCATACGGTACATAGTTTTCAAGTTACAGACTAAGCTAAGCAAAATGAATCTTTTTTTTTTTACTGTGAAAATGGCACTTTGGGACTGTGAAAGTGACATTTTGGCCCTGTTGTCCCAAACTGCCCCAGCACTTCCCACATTGCTCAAAGTGGCTAGCTTTCATCCCAACACAGTTTATAGGGCCATACGGTACATAGTTTTCAAGTTACAGACTAAGCTAAGCAAAAGTGAACCAGGCCTTTTTACTGTGAAAACGGCACTTTGGGACTGTGAAAGTGACATTTTGGCCCTGTTGTCCCAAACTGCCCCAGCACTTCCCACATTGCTCAAAGTGGCTAGCTTTCATCCCAACACAGTTTATAGGGCCATACGGTACATAGTTTTCAAGTTACAGACTAAGCTAAGCAAAAGTGAACCAGGCCTTTTTACTGTGAAAATGGCACTTTGGGACTGTGAAAGTGACATTTTGGCCCTGTTGTCCCAAACTGCCCCAGCACTTCCCACATTGCTCAAAGTGGCTAGCTTTCATCCCAACACAGTTTATAGGGCCATACGGTACATAGTTTTCAAGTTACAGACTAAGCTAAGCAAAAGTGAACCAGGCCTTTTTACTGTGAAAATGGCACTTTGGGACTGTGAAAGTGACATTTTGGCCCCGTTCATTCCCTGTTGTCCCAAACTGCCCCAGCTCTTGCCACAATGCTCAAAGTGGCTAGCTTTCATCCCAACACAGTTTATAGGGCCATACGGTACATAGTTTTCAAGTTACAGACTAAGCTAAGCAAAAGTGAACCAGGCCTTTTTACTGTGAAAATGGCACTTTGGGACTGTGAAAGTGACATTTTGGCCCTGTTGTCCCAAACTGCCCCAGCACTTCCCACATTGCTCAAAGTGGCTAGCTTTCATCCCAACACAGTTTATAGGGCCATACGGTACATAGTTTTCAAGTTACAGACTAAGCTAAGCAAAAGTGAACCAGGCCTTTTTACTGTGAAAACGGCACTTTGGGACTGTGAAAGTGACATTTTGGCCCTGTTGTCCCAAACTGCCCCAGCACTTCCCACATTGCTCAAAGTGGCTAGCTTTCATCCCAACACAGTTTATAGGGCCATACGGTACATAGTTTTCAAGTTACAGACTAAGCTAAGCAAAAGTGAACCAGGCCTTTTTACTGTGAAAATGGCACTTTGGGACTGTGAAAGTGACATTTTGGCCCTGTTGTCCCAAACTGCCCCAGCACTTCCCACATTGCTCAAAGTGGCTAGCTTTCATCCCAACACAGTTTATAGGGCCATACGGTACATAGTTTTCAAGTTACAGACTAAGCTAAGCAAAAGTGAACCAGGCCTTTTTACTGTGAAAATGGCACTTTGGGACTGTGAAAGTGACATTTTGGCCCTGTTGTCCCAAACTGCCCCAGCACTTCCCACATTGCTCAAAGTGGCTAGCTTTCATCCCAACACAGTTTATAGGGCCATACGGTACATAGTTTTCAAGTTACAGACTAAGCTAAGCAAAATGAATCTTTTTTTTTTTACTGTGAAAATGGCACTTTGGGACTGTGAAAGTGACATTTTGGCCCTGTTGTCCCAAACTGCCCCAGCACTTCCCACATTGCTCAAAGTGGCTAGCTTTCATCCCAACACAGTTTATAGGGCCATACGGTACATAGTTTTCAAGTTACAGACTAAGCTAAGCAAAAGTGAACCAGGCCTTTTTACTGTGAAAATGGCACTTTGGGACTGTGAAAGTGACATTTTGGCCCCGTTCATTCCCTGTTGTCCCAAACTGCCCCAGCTCTTGCCACAATGCTCAAAGTGGCTAGCTTTCATCCCAACACAGTTTATAGGGCCATACGGTACATAGTTTTCAAGTTACAGACTAAGCTAAGCAAAAGTGAACCAGGCCTTTTTACTGTGAAAATGGCACTTTGGGACTGTGAAAGTGACATTTTGGCCCTGTTGTCCCAAACTGCCCCAGCACTTCCCACATTGCTCAAAGTGGCTAGCTTTCATCCCAACACAGTTTATAGGGCCATACGGTACATAGTTTTCAAGTTACAGACTAAGCTAAGCAAAAGTGAACCAGGCCTTTTTACTGTGAAAATGGCACTTTGGGACTGTGAAAGTGACATTTTGGCCCTGTTGTCCCAAACTGCCCCAGCACTTCCCACATTGCTCAAAGTGGCTAGCTTTCATCCCAACACAGTTTATAGGGCCATACGGTACATAGTTTTCAAGTTACAGACTAAGCTAAGCAAAATGAATCTTTTTTTTTTTACTGTGAAAATGGCACTTTGGGACTGTGAAAGTGACATTTTGGCCCTGTTGTCCCAAACTGCCCCAGCACTTCCCACATTGCTCAAAGTGGCTAGCTTTCATCCCAACACAGTTTATAGGGCCATACGGTACATAGTTTTCAAGTTACAGACTAAGCTAAGCAAAAGTGAACCAGGCCTTTTTACTGTGAAAATGGCACTTTGGGACTGTGAAAGTGACATTTTGGCCCCGTTCATTCCCTGTTGTCACAAACTGCCCCAGCTCTTGCCACAATGCTCAAAGTGGCTAGCTTTCATCCCAACACAGTTTATAGGGCCATACGGTACATAGTTTTCAAGTTACAGACTAAGCTAAGCAAAAGTGAACCAGGCCTTTTTACTGTGAAAATGGCACTTTGGGACTGTGAAAGTGACATTTTGGCCCCGTTCATTCCCTGTTGTCCCAAACTGCCCCAGCTCTTGCCACAATGCTCAAAGTGGCTAGCTTTCATCCCAACACAGTTTATAGGGCCATACGGTACATAGTTTTCAAGTTACAGACTAAGCTAAGCAAAAGTGAACCAGGCCTTTTTACTGTGAAAACGGCACTTTGGGACTGTGAAAGTGACATTTTGGCCCTGTTGTCCCAAACTGCCCCAGCACTTCCCACATTGCTCAAAGTGGCTAGCTTTCATCCCAACACAGTTTATAGGGCCATACGGTACATAGTTTTCAAGTTACAGACTAAGCTAAGCAAAAGTGAACCAGGCCTTTTTACTGTGAAAACGGCACTTTGGGACTGTGAAAGTGACATTTTGGCCCTGTTGTCCCAAACTGCCCCAGCACTTCCCACATTGCTCAAAGTGGCTAGCTTTCATCCCAACACAGTTTATAGGGCCATACGGTACATAGTTTTCAAGTTACAGACTAAGCTAAGCAAAATGAATCTTTTTTTTTTTACTGTGAAAATGGCACTTTGGGACTGTGAAAGTGACATTTTGGCCCTGTTGTCCCAAACTGCCCCAGCACTTCCCACATTGCTCAAAGTGGCTAGCTTTCATCCCAACACAGTTTATAGGGCCATACGGTACATAGTTTTCAAGTTACAGACTAAGCTAAGCAAAAGTGAACCAGGCCTTTTTACTGTGAAAACGGCACTTTGGGACTGTGAAAGTGACATTTTGGCCCTGTTGTCCCAAACTGCCCCAGCACTTCCCACATTGCTCAAAGTGGCTAGCTTTCATCCCAACACAGTTTATAGGGCCATACGGTACATAGTTTTCAAGTTACAGACTAAGCTAAGCAAAAGTGAACCAGGCCTTTTTACTGTGAAAATGGCACTTTGGGACTGTGAAAGTGACATTTTGGCCCCGTTCATTCCCTGTTGTCACAAACTGCCCCAGCTCTTGCCACAATGCTCAAAGTGGCTAGCTTTCATCCCAACACAGTTTATAGGGCCATACGGTACATAGTTTTCAAGTTACAGACTAAGCTAAGCAAAAGTGAACCAGGCCTTTTTACTGTGAAAATGGCACTTTGGGACTGTGAAAGTGACATTTTGGCCCCGTTCATTCCCTGTTGTCCCAAACTGCCCCAGCTCTTGCCACAATGCTCAAAGTGGCTAGCTTTCATCCCAACACAGTTTATAGGGCCATACGGTACATAGTTTTCAAGTTACAGACTAAGCTAAGCAAAAGTGAACCAGGCCTTTTTACTGTGAAAACGGCACTTTGGGACTGTGAAAGTGACATTTTGGCCCTGTTGTCCCAAACTGCCCCAGCACTTCCCACATTGCTCAAAGTGGCTAGCTTTCATCCCAACACAGTTTATAGGGCCATACGGTACATAGTTTTCAAGTTACAGACTAAGCTAAGCAAAAGTGAACCAGGCCTTTTTACTGTGAAAACGGCACTTTGGGACTGTGAAAGTGACATTTTGGCCCTGTTGTCCCAAACTGCCCCAGCACTTCCCACATTGCTCAAAGTGGCTAGCTTTCATCCCAACACAGTTTATAGGGCCATACGGTACATAGTTTTCAAGTTACAGACTAAGCTAAGCAAAATGAATCTTTTTTTTTTTACTGTGAAAATGGCACTTTGGGACTGTGAAAGTGACATTTTGGCCCTGTTGTCCCAAACTGCCCCAGCACTTCCCACATTGCTCAAAGTGGCTAGCTTTCATCCCAACACAGTTTATAGGGCCATACGGTACATAGTTTTCAAGTTACAGACTAAGCTAAGCAAAAGTGAACCAGGCCTTTTTACTGTGAAAACGGCACTTTGGGACTGTGAAAGTGACATTTTGGCCCTGTTGTCCCAAACTGCCCCAGCACTTCCCACATTGCTCAAAGTGGCTAGCTTTCATCCCAACACAGTTTATAGGGCCATACGGTACATAGTTTTCAAGTTACAGACTAAGCTAAGCAAAAGTGAACCAGGCCTTTTTACTGTGAAAATGGCACTTTGGGACTGTGAAAGTGACATTTTGGCCCCGTTCATTCCCTGTTGTCCCAAACTGCCCCAGCTCTTGCCACAATGCTCAACGTGGCTAGCTTTCATCCCAACACAGTTTATAGGGCCATACGGTACATAGTTTTCAAGTTACAGACTAAGCTAAGCAAAAGTGAACCAGGCCTTTTTACTGTGAAAATGGCACTTTGGGACTGTGAAAGTGACATTTTGGCCCTGTTGTCCCAAACTGCCCCAGCACTTCCCACATTGCTCAAAGTGGCTAGCTTTCATCCCAACACAGTTTATAGGGCCATACGGTACATAGTTTTCAAGTTACAGACTAAGCTAAGCAAAAGTGAACCAGGCCTTTTTACTGTGAAAACGGCACTTTGGGACTGTGAAAGTGATATTTTGGCCCTGTTGTCCCAAACTGCCCCAGCACTTCCCACATTGCTCAAAGTGGCTAGCTTTCATCCCAACACAGTTTATAGGGCCATACGGTACATAGTTTTCAAGTTACAGACTAAGCTAAGCAAAAGTGAACCAGGCCTTTTTACTGTGAAAATGGCACTTTGGGACTGTGAAAGTGACATTTTGGCCCTGTTGTCCCAAACTGCCCCAGCACTTCCCACATTGCTCAAAGTGGCTAGCTTTCATCCCAACACAGTTTATAGGGCCATACGGTACATAGTTTTCAAGTTACAGACTAAGCTAAGCAAAAGTGAACCAGGCCTTTTTACTGTGAAAATGGCACTTTGGGACTGTGAAAGTGACATTTTGGCCCCGTTCATTCCCTGTTGTCCCAAACTGCCCCAGCTCTTGCCACAATGCTCAAAGTGGCTAGCTTTCATCCCAACACAGTTTATAGGGCCATACGGTACATAGTTTTCAAGTTACAGACTAAGCTAAGCAAAAGTGAACCAGGCCTTTTTACTGTGAAAATGGCACTTTGGGACTGTGAAAGTGACATTTTGGCCCTGTTGTCCCAAACTGCCCCAGCACTTCCCACATTGCTCAAAGTGGCTAGCTTTCATCCCAACACAGTTTATAGGGCCATACGGTACATAGTTTTCAAGTTACAGACTAAGCTAAGCAAAAGTGAACCAGGCCTTTTTACTGTGAAAACGGCACTTTGGGACTGTGAAAGTGACATTTTGGCCCTGTTGTCCCAAACTGCCCCAGCACTTCCCACATTGCTCAAAGTGGCTAGCTTTCATCCCAACACAGTTTATAGGGCCATACGGTACATAGTTTTCAAGTTACAGACTAAGCTAAGCAAAAGTGAACCAGGCCTTTTTACTGTGAAAACGGCACTTTGGGACTGTGAAAGTGACATTTTGGCCCTGTTGTCCCAAACTGCCCCAGCACTTCCCACATTGCTCAAAGTGGCTAGCTTTCATCCCAACACAGTTTATAGGGCCATACGGTACATAGTTTTCAAGTTACAGACTAAGCTAAGCAAAATGAATCTTTTTTTTTTTACTGTGAAAATGGCACTTTGGGACTGTGAAAGTGACATTTTGGCCCTGTTGTCCCAAACTGCCCCAGCACTTCCCACATTGCTCAAAGTGGCTAGCTTTCATCCCAACACAGTTTATAGGGCCATACGGTACATAGTTTTCAAGTTACAGACTAAGCTAAGCAAAAGTGAACCAGGCCTTTTTACTGTGAAAACGGCACTTTGGGACTGTGAAAGTGACATTTTGGCCCTGTTGTCCCAAACTGCCCCAGCACTTCCCACATTGCTCAAAGTGGCTAGCTTTCATCCCAACACAGTTTATAGGGCCATACGGTACATAGTTTTCAAGTTACAGACTAAGCTAAGCAAAAGTGAACCAGGCCTTTTTACTGTGAAAATGGCACTTTGGGACTGTGAAAGTGACATTTTGGCCCTGTTGTCCCAAACTGCCCCAGCACTTCCCACATTGCTCAAAGTGGCTAGCTTTCATCCCAACACAGTTTATAGGGCCATACGGTACATAGTTTTCAAGTTACAGACTAAGCTAAGCAAAAGTGAACCAGGCCTTTTTACTGTGAAAATGGCACTTTGGGACTGTGAAAGTGACATTTTGGCCCCGTTCATTCCCTGTTGTCCCAAACTGCCCCAGCTCTTGCCACAATGCTCAAAGTGGCTAGCTTTCATCCCAACACAGTTTATAGGGCCATACGGTACATAGTTTTCAAGTTACAGACTAAGCTAAGCAAAAGTGAACCAGGCCTTTTTACTGTGAAAATGGCACTTTGGGACTGTGAAAGTGACATTTTGGCCCTGTTGTCCCAAACTGCCCCAGCACTTCCCACATTGCTCAAAGTGGCTAGCTTTCATCCCAACACAGTTTATAGGGCCATACGGTACATAGTTTTCAAGTTACAGACTAAGCTAAGCAAAAGTGAACCAGGCCTTTTTACTGTGAAAACGGCACTTTGGGACTGTGAAAGTGACATTTTGGCCCTGTTGTCCCAAACTGCCCCAGCACTTCCCACATTGCTCAAAGTGGCTAGCTTTCATCCCAACACAGTTTATAGGGCCATACGGTACATAGTTTTCAAGTTACAGACTAAGCTAAGCAAAAGTGAACCAGGCCTTTTTACTGTGAAAATGGCACTTTGGGACTGTGAAAGTGACATTTTGGCCCTGTTGTCCCAAACTGCCCCAGCACTTCCCACATTGCTCAAAGTGGCTAGCTTTCATCCCAACACAGTTTATAGGGCCATACGGTACATAGTTTTCAAGTTACAGACTAAGCTAAGCAAAATGAATCTTTTTTTTTTTACTGTGAAAATGGCACTTTGGGACTGTGAAAGTGACATTTTGGCCCTGTTGTCCCAAACTGCCCCAGCACTTCCCACATTGCTCAAAGTGGCTAGCTTTCATCCCAACACAGTTTATAGGGCCATACGGTACATAGTTTTCAAGTTACAGACTAAGCTAAGCAAAAGTGAACCAGGCCTTTTTACTGTGAAAATGGCACTTTGGGACTGTGAAAGTGACATTTTGGCCCCGTTCATTCCCTGTTGTCCCAAACTGCCCCAGCTCTTGCCACAATGCTCAAAGTGGCTAGCTTTCATCCCAACACAGTTTATAGGGCCATACGGTACATAGTTTTCAAGTTACAGACTAAGCTAAGCAAAAGTGAACCAGGCCTTTTTACTGTGAAAATGGCACTTTGGGACTGTGAAAGTGACATTTTGGCCCTGTTGTCCCAAACTGCCCCAGCACTTCCCACATTGCTCAAAGTGGCTAGCTTTCATCCCAACACAGTTTATAGGGCCATACGGTACATAGTTTTCAAGTTACAGACTAAGCTAAGCAAAAGTGAACCAGGCCTTTTTACTGTGAAAATGGCACTTTGGGACTGTGAAAGTGACATTTTGGCCCTGTTGTCCCAAACTGCCCCAGCACTTCCCACATTGCTCAAAGTGGCTAGCTTTCATCCCAACACAGTTTATAGGGCCATACGGTACATAGTTTTCAAGTTACAGACTAAGCTAAGCAAAATGAATCTTTTTTTTTTTACTGTGAAAATGGCACTTTGGGACTGTGAAAGTGACATTTTGGCCCTGTTGTCCCAAACTGCCCCAGCACTTCCCACATTGCTCAAAGTGGCTAGCTTTCATCCCAACACAGTTTATAGGGCCATACGGTACATAGTTTTCAAGTTACAGACTAAGCAAAGCAAAAGTGAACCAGGCCTTTTTACTGTGAAAATGGCACTTTGGGACTGTGAAAGTGACATTTTGGCCCCGTTCATTCCCTGTTGTCCCAAACTGCCCCAGCTCTTGCCACAATGCTCAAAGTGGCTAGCTTTCATCCCAACACAGTTTATAGGGCCATACGGTACATAGTTTTCAAGTTACAGACTAAGCTAAGCAAAAGTGAACCAGGCCTTTTTACTGTGAAAATGGCACTTTGGGACTGTGAAAGTGACATTTTGGCCCTGTTGTCCCAAACTGCCCCAGCACTTCCCACATTGCTCAAAGTGGCTAGCTTTCATCCCAACACAGTTTATAGGGCCATACGGTACATAGTTTTCAAGTTACAGACTAAGCTAAGCAAAAGTGAACCAGGCCTTTTTACTGTGAAAATGGCACTTTGGGACTGTGAAAGTGACATTTTGGCCCTGTTGTCCCAAACTGCCCCAGCACTTCCCACATTGCTCAAAGTGGCTAGCTTTCATCCCAACACAGTTTATAGGGCCATACGGTACATAGTTTTCAAGTTACAGACTAAGCTAAGCAAAATGAATCTTTTTTTTTTTACTGTGAAAATGGCACTTTGGGACTGTGAAAGTGACATTTTGGCCCTGTTGTCCCAAACTGCCCCAGCACTTCCCACATTGCTCAAAGTGGCTAGCTTTCATCCCAACACAGTTTATAGGGCCATACGGTACATAGTTTTCAAGTTACAGACTAAGCTAAGCAAAAGTGAACCAGGCCTTTTTACTGTGAAAATGGCACTTTGGGACTGTGAAAGTGACATTTTGGCCCCGTTCATTCCCTGTTGTCCCAAACTGCCCCAGCTCTTGCCACAATGCTCAAAGTGGCTAGCTTTCATCCCAACACAGTTTATAGGGCCATACGGTACATAGTTTTCAAGTTACAGACTAAGCTAAGCAAAAGTGAACCAGGCCTTTTTACTGTGAAAACGGCACTTTGGGACTGTGAAAGTGACATTTTGGCCCTGTTGTCCCAAACTGCCCCAGCACTTCCCACATTGCTCAAAGTGGCTAGCTTTCATCCCAACACAGTTTATAGGGCCATACGGTACATAGTTTTCAAGTTACAGACTAAGCTAAGCAAAAGTGAACCAGGCCTTTTTACTGTGAAAACGGCACTTTGGGACTGTGAAAGTGACATTTTGGCCCTGTTGTCCCAAACTGCCCCAGCACTTCCCACATTGCTCAAAGTGGCTAGCTTTCATCCCAACACAGTTTATAGGGCCATACGGTACATAGTTTTCAAGTTACAGACTAAGCTAAGCAAAATGAATCTTTTTTTTTTTACTGTGAAAATGGCACTTTGGGACTGTGAAAGTGACATTTTGGCCCTGTTGTCCCAAACTGCCCCAGCACTTCCCACATTGCTCAAAGTGGCTAGCTTTCATCCCAACACAGTTTATAGGGCCATACGGTACATAGTTTTCAAGTTACAGACTAAGCTAAGCAAAAGTGAACCAGGCCTTTTTACTGTGAAAACGGCACTTTGGGACTGTGAAAGTGACATTTTGGCCCTGTTGTCCCAAACTGCCCCAGCACTTCCCACATTGCTCAAAGTGGCTAGCTTTCATCCCAACACAGTTTATAGGGCCATACGGTACATAGTTTTCAAGTTACAGACTAAGCTAAGCAAAAGTGAACCAGGCCTTTTTACTGTGAAAATGGCACTTTGGGACTGTGAAAGTGACATTTTGGCCCTGTTGTCCCAAACTGCCCCAGCACTTCCCACATTGCTCAAAGTGGCTAGCTTTCATCCCAACACAGTTTATAGGGCCATACGGTACATAGTTTTCAAGTTACAGACTAAGCTAAGCAAAATGAATCTTTTTTTTTTTACTGTGAAAATGGCACTTTGGGACTGTGAAAGTGACATTTTGGCCCTGTTGTCCCAAACTGCCCCAGCACTTCCCACATTGCTCAAAGTGGCTAGCTTTCATCCCAACACAGTTTATAGGGCCATACGGTACATAGTTTTCAAGTTACAGACTAAGCTAAGCAAAAGTGAACCAGGCCTTTTTACTGTGAAAATGGCACTTTGGGACTGTGAAAGTGACATTTTGGCCCCGTTCATTCCCTGTTGTCCCAAACTGCCCCAGCTCTTGCCACAATGCTCAAAGTGGCTAGCTTTCATCCCAACACAGTTTATAGGGCCATACGGTACATAGTTTTCAAGTTACAGACTAAGCTAAGCAAAAGTGAACCAGGCCTTTTTACTGTGAAAACGGCACTTTGGGACTGTGAAAGTGACATTTTGGCCCTGTTGTCCCAAACTGCCCCAGCACTTCCCACATTGCTCAAAGTGGCTAGCTTTCATCCCAACACAGTTTATAGGGCCATACGGTACATAGTTTTCAAGTTACAGACTAAGCTAAGCAAAAGTGAACCAGGCCTTTTTACTGTGAAAACGGCACTTTGGGACTGTGAAAGTGACATTTTGGCCCTGTTGTCCCAAACTGCCCCAGCACTTCCCACATTGCTCAAAGTGGCTAGCTTTCATCCCAACACAGTTTATAGGGCCATACGGTACATAGTTTTCAAGTTACAGACTAAGCTAAGCAAAATGAATCTTTTTTTTTTTACTGTGAAAATGGCACTTTGGGACTGTGAAAGTGACATTTTGGCCCTGTTGTCCCAAACTGCCCCAGCACTTCCCACATTGCTCAAAGTGGCTAGCTTTCATCCCAACACAGTTTATAGGGCCATACGGTACATAGTTTTCAAGTTACAGACTAAGCTAAGCAAAAGTGAACCAGGCCTTTTTACTGTGAAAACGGCACTTTGGGACTGTGAAAGTGACATTTTGGCCCTGTTGTCCCAAACTGCCCCAGCACTTCCCACATTGCTCAAAGTGGCTAGCTTTCATCCCAACACAGTTTATAGGGCCATACGGTACATAGTTTTCAAGTTACAGACTAAGCTAAGCAAAAGTGAACCAGGCCTTTTTACTGTGAAAATGGCACTTTGGGACTGTGAAAGTGACATTTTGGCCCCGTTCATTCCCTGTTGTCCCAAACTGCCCCAGCTCTTGCCACAATGGTCAACGTGGCTAGCTTTCATCCCAACACAGTTTATAGGCCATACGGTACATAGTTTTCAAGTTACAGACTAAGCTAAGCAAAAGTGAACCAGGCCTTTTTACTGTGAAAATGGCACTTTGGGACTGTGAAAGTGACATTTTGGCCCTGTTGTCCCAAACTGCCCCAGCACTTCCCACATTGCTCAAAGTGGCTAGCTTTCATCCCAACACAGTTTATAGGGCCATACGGTACATAGTTTTCAAGTTACAGACTAAGCTAAGCAAAAGTGAACCAGGCCTTTTTACTGTGAAAATGGCACTTTGGGACTGTGAAAGTGACATTTTGGCCCTGTTGTCCCAAACTGCCCCAGCACTTCCCACATTGCTCAAAGTGGCTAGCTTTCATCCCAACACAGTTTATAGGGCCATACGGTACATAGTTTTCAAGTTACAGACTAAGCTAAGCAAAATGAATCTTTTTTTTTTTACTGTGAAAATGGCACTTTGGGACTGTGAAAGTGACATTTTGGCCCTGTTGTCCCAAACTGCCCCAGCACTTCCCACATTGCTCAAAGTGGCTAGCTTTCATCCCAACACAGTTTATAGGGCCATACGGTACATAGTTTTCAAGTTACAGACTAAGCTAAGCAAAAGTGAACCAGGCCTTTTTACTGTGAAAATGGCACTTTGGGACTGTGAAAGTGACATTTTGGCCCTGTTGTCCCAAACTGCCCCAGCACTTCCCACATTGCTCAAAGTGGCTAGCTTTCATCCCAACACAGTTTATAGGGCCATACGGTACATAGTTTTCAAGTTACAGACTAAGCTAAGCAAAAGTGAACCAGGCCTTTTTACTGTGAAAATGGCACTTTGGGACTGTGAAAGTGACATTTTGGCCCCGTTCATTCCCTGTTGTCCCAAACTGCCCCAGCTCTTGCCACAATGCTCAAAGTGGCTAGCTTTCATCCCAACACAGTTTATAGGGCCATACGGTACATAGTTTTCAAGTTACAGACTAAGCTAAGCAAAAGTGAACCAGGCCTTTTTACTGTGAAAATGGCACTTTGGGACTGTGAAAGTGACATTTTGGCCCTGTTGTCCCAAACTGCCCCAGCACTTCCCACATTGCTCAAAGTGGCTAGCTTTCATCCCAACACAGTTTATAGGGCCATACGGTACATAGTTTTCAAGTTACAGACTAAGCTAAGCAAAAGTGAACCAGGCCTTTTTACTGTGAAAACGGCACTTTGGGACTGTGAAAGTGACATTTTGGCCCAAACTGCCCCAGCACTTCCCACATTGCTCAAAGTGGCTAGCTTTCATCCCAACACAGTTTATAGGGCCATACGGTACATAGTTTTCAAGTTACAGACTAAGCTAAGCAAAATGAATCTTTTTTTTTTTACTGTGAAAATGGCACTTTGGGACTGTGAAAGTGACATTTTGGCCCTGTTGTCCCAAACTGCCCCAGCACTTCCCACATTGCTCAAAGTGGCTAGCTTTCATCCCAACACAGTTTATAGGGCCATACGGTACATAGTTTTCAAGTTACAGACTAAGCTAAGCAAAAGTGAACCAGGCCTTTTTACTGTGAAAACGGCACTTTGGGACTGTGAAAGTGACATTTTGGCCCTGTTGTCCCAAACTGCCCCAGCACTTCCCACATTGCTCAAAGTGGCTAGCTTTCATCCCAACACAGTTTATAGGGCCATACGGTACATAGTTTTCAAGTTACAGACTAAGCTAAGCAAAATGAATCTTTTTTTTTTTACTGTGAAAATGGCACTTTGGGACTGTGAAAGTGACATTTTGGCCCTGTTGTCCCAAACTGCCCCAGCACTTCCCACATTGCTCAAAGTGGCTAGCTTTCATCCCAACACAGTTTATAGGGCCATACGGTACATAGTTTTCAAGTTACAGACTAAGCAAAGCAAAAGTGAACCAGGCCTTTTTACTGTGAAAATGGCACTTTGGGACTGTGAAAGTGACATTTTGGCCCCGTTCATTCCCTGTTGTCCCAAACTGCCCCAGCTCTTGCCACAATGCTCAAAGTGGCTAGCTTTCATCCCAACACAGTTTATAGGGCCATACGGTACATAGTTTTCAAGTTACAGACTAAGCTAAGCAAAAGTGAACCAGGCCTTTTTACTGTGAAAATGGCACTTTGGGACTGTGAAAGTGACATTTTGGCCCTGTTGTCCCAAACTGCCCCAGCACTTCCCACATTGCTCAAATTGGCTAGCTTTCATCCCAACACAGTTTATAGGGCCATACGGTACATAGTTTTCAAGTTACAGACTAAGCTAAGCAAAAGTGAACCAGGC
The DNA here is from genome assembly GCF_963924005.1 of Protomyctophum bolini. Classification (NCBI taxonomy): domain Eukaryota; kingdom Metazoa; phylum Chordata; class Actinopteri; order Myctophiformes; family Myctophidae; genus Protomyctophum; species Protomyctophum bolini. Next base: position 164,235 of record NW_027665821.1, read on the forward strand.
CTTTTTACTGTGAAAATGGCACTTTGGGACTGTGAAAGTGACATTTTGGCCCTGTTGTCCCAAACTGCCCCAGCACTTCCCACATTGCTCAAAGTGGCTAGCTTTCATCCCAACACAGTTTATAGGGCCATACGGTACATAGTTTTCAAGTTACAGACTAAGCTAAGCAAAATGAATCTTTTTTTTTTTACTGTGAAAATGGCACTTTGGGACTGTGAAAGTGACATTTTGGCCCTGTTGTCCCAAACTGCCCCAGCACTTCCCACATTGCTCAAAGTGGCTAGCTTTCATCCCAACACAGTTTATAGGGCCATACGGTACATAGTTTTCAAGTTACAGACTAAGCTAAGCAAAAGTGAACCAGGCCTTTTTACTGTGAAAATGGCACTTTGGGACTGTGAAAGTGACATTTTGGCCCCGTTCATTCCCTGTTGTCCCAAACTGCCCCAGCTCTTGCCACAATGCTCAAAGTGGCTAGCTTTCATCCCAACACAGTTTATAGGGCCATACGGTACATAGTTTTCAAGTTACAGACTAAGCTAAGCAAAAGTGAACCAGGCCTTTTTACTGTGAAAACGGCACTTTGGGACTGTGAAAGTGACATTTTGGCCCTGTTGTCCCAAACTGCCCCAGCACTTCCCACATTGCTCAAAGTGGCTAGCTTTCATCCCAACACAGTTTATAGGGCCATACGGTACATAGTTTTCAAGTTACAGACTAAGCTAAGCAAAAGTGAACCAGGCCTTTTTACTGTGAAAACGGCACTTTGGGACTGTGAAAGTGACATTTTGGCCCTGTTGTCCCAAACTGCCCCAGCACTTCCCACATTGCTCAAAGTGGCTAGCTTTCATCCCAACACAGTTTATAGGGCCATACGGTACATAGTTTTCAAGTTACAGACTAAGCTAAGCAAAATGAATCTTTTTTTTTTTACTGTGAAAATGGCACTTTGGGACTGTGAAAGTGACATTTTGGCCCTGTTGTCCCAAACTGCCCCAGCACTTCCCACATTGCTCAAAGTGGCTAGCTTTCATCCCAACACAGTTTATAGGGCCATACGGTACATAGTTTTCAAGTTACAGACTAAGCTAAGCAAAAGTGAACCAGGCCTTTTTACTGTGAAAACGGCACTTTGGGACTGTGAAAGTGACATTTTGGCCCTGTTGTCCCAAACTGCCCCAGCACTTCCCACATTGCTCAAAGTGGCTAGCTTTCATCCCAACACAGTTTATAGGGCCATACGGTACATAGTTTTCAAGTTACAGACTAAGCTAAGCAAAAGTGAACCAGGCCTTTTTACTGTGAAAATGGCACTTTGGGACTGTGAAAGTGACATTTTGGCCCCGTTCATTCCCTGTTGTCCCAAACTGCCCCAGCTCTTGCCACAATGCTCAACGTGGCTAGCTTTCATCCCAACACAGTTTATAGGGCCATACGGTACATAGTTTTCAAGTTACAGACTAAGCTAAGCAAAAGTGAACCAGGCCTTTTTACTGTGAAAATGGCACTTTGGGACTGTGAAAGTGACATTTTGGCCCTGTTGTCCCAAACTGCCCCAGCACTTCCCACATTGCTCAAAGTGGCTAGCTTTCATCCCAACACAGTTTATAGGGCCATACGGTACATAGTTTTCAAGTTACAGACTAAGCTAAGCAAAAGTGAACCAGGCCTTTTTACTGTGAAAATGGCACTTTGGGACTGTGAAAGTGACATTTTGGCCCTGTTGTCCCAAACTGCCCCAGCACTTCCCACATTGCTCAAAGTGGCTAGCTTTCATCCCAACACAGTTTATAGGGCCATACGGTACATAGTTTTCAAGTTACAGACTAAGCTAAGCAAAAGTGAACCAGGCCTTTTTACTGTGAAAATGGCACTTTGGGACTGTGAAAGTGACATTTTGGCCCCGTTCATTCCCTGTTGTCCCAAACTGCCCCAGCTCTTGCCACAATGCTCAAAGTGGCTAGCTTTCATCCCAACACAGTTTATAGGGCCATACGGTACATAGTTTTCAAGTTACAGACTAAGCTAAGCAAAAGTGAACCAGGCCTTTTTACTGTGAAAATGGCACTTTGGGACTGTGAAAGTGACATTTTGGCCCTGTTGTCCCAAACTGCCCCAGCACTTCCCACATTGCTCAAAGTGGCTAGCTTTCATCCCAACACAGTTTATAGGGCCATACGGTACATAGTTTTCAAGTTACAGACTAAGCTAAGCAAAAGTGAACCAGGCCTTTTTACTGTGAAAACGGCACTTTGGGACTGTGAAAGTGACATTTTGGCCCAAACTGCCCCAGCACTTCCCACATTGCTCAAAGTGGCTAGCTTTCATCCCAACACAGTTTATAGGGCCATACGGTACATAGTTTTCAAGTTACAGACTAAGCTAAGCAAAATGAATCTTTTTTTTTTTACTGTGAAAATGGCACTTTGGGACTGTGAAAGTGACATTTTGGCCCTGTTGTCCCAAACTGCCCCAGCACTTCCCACATTGCTCAAAGTGGCTAGCTTTCATCCCAACACAGTTTATAGGGCCATACGGTACATAGTTTTCAAGTTACAGACTAAGCTAAGCAAAAGTGAACCAGGCCTTTTTACTGTGAAAACGGCACTTTGGGACTGTGAAAGTGACATTTTGGCCCTGTTGTCCCAAACTGCCCCAGCACTTCCCACATTGCTCAAAGTGGCTAGCTTTCATCCCAACACAGTTTATAGGGCCATACGGTACATAGTTTTCAAGTTACAGACTAAGCTAAGCAAAATGAATCTTTTTTTTTTTACTGTGAAAATGGCACTTTGGGACTGTGAAAGTGACATTTTGGCCCTGTTGTCCCAAACTGCCCCAGCACTTCCCACATTGCTCAAAGTGGCTAGCTTTCATCCCAACACAGTTTATAGGGCCATACGGTACATAGTTTTCAAGTTACAGACTAAGCAAAGCAAAAGTGAACCAGGCCTTTTTACTGTGAAAATGGCACTTTGGGACTGTGAAAGTGACATTTTGGCCCCGTTCATTCCCTGTTGTCCCAAACTGCCCCAGCTCTTGCCACAATGCTCAAAGTGGCTAGCTTTCATCCCAACACAGTTTATAGGGCCATACGGTACATAGTTTTCAAGTTACAGACTAAGCTAAGCAAAAGTGAACCAGGCCTTTTTACTGTGAAAATGGCACTTTGGGACTGTGAAAGTGACATTTTGGCCCTGTTGTCCCAAACTGCCCCAGCACTTCCCACATTGCTCAAATTGGCTAGCTTTCATCCCAACACAGTTTATAGGGCCATACGGTACATAGTTTTCAAGTTACAGACTAAGCTAAGCAAAAGTGAACCAGGCCTTTTTACTGTGAAAATGGCACTTTGGGACTGTGAAAGTGACATTTTGGCCCTGTTGTCCCAAACTGCCCCAGCACTTCCCACATTGCTCAAAGTGGCTAGCTTTCATCCCAACACAGTTTATAGGGCCATACGGTACATAGTTTTCAAGTTACAGACTAAGCTAAGCAAAATGAATCTTTTTTTTTTTACTGTGAAAATGGCACTTTGGGACTGTGAAAGTGACATTTTGGCCCTGTTGTCCCAAACTGCCCCAGCACTTCCCACATTGCTCAAAGTGGCTAGCTTTCATCCCAACACAGTTTATAGGGCCATACGGTACATAGTTTTCAAGTTACAGACTAAGCTAAGCAAAAGTGAACCAGGCCTTTTTACTGTGAAAATGGCACTTTGGGACTGTGAAAGTGACATTTTGGCCCCGTTCATTCCCTGTTGTCCCAAACTGCCCCAGCTCTTGCCACAATGCTCAAAGTGGCTAGCTTTCATCCCAACACAGTTTATAGGGCCATACGGTACATAGTTTTCAAGTTACAGACTAAGCTAAGCAAAAGTGAACCAGGCCTTTTTACTGTGAAAACGGCACTTTGGGACTGTGAAAGTGACATTTTGGCCCTGTTGTCCCAAACTGCCCCAGCACTTCCCACATTGCTCAAAGTGGCTAGCTTTCATCCCAACACAGTTTATAGGGCCATACGGTACATAGTTTTCAAGTTACAGACTAAGCTAAGCAAAAGTGAACCAGGCCTTTTTACTGTGAAAACGGCACTTTGGGACTGTGAAAGTGACATTTTGGCCCTGTTGTCCCAAACTGCCCCAGCACTTCCCACATTGCTCAAAGTGGCTAGCTTTCATCCCAACACAGTTTATAGGGCCATACGGTACATAGTTTTCAAGTTACAGACTAAGCTAAGCAAAATGAATCTTTTTTTTTTTACTGTGAAAATGGCACTTTGGGACTGTGAAAGTGACATTTTGGCCCTGTTGTCCCAAACTGCCCCAGCACTTCCCACATTGCTCAAAGTGGCTAGCTTTCATCCCAACACAGTTTATAGGGCCATACGGTACATAGTTTTCAAGTTACAGACTAAGCTAAGCAAAAGTGAACCAGGCCTTTTTACTGTGAAAACGGCACTTTGGGACTGTGAAAGTGACATTTTGGCCCTGTTGTCCCAAACTGCCCCAGCACTTCCCACATTGCTCAAAGTGGCTAGCTTTCATCCCAACACAGTTTATAGGGCCATACGGTACATAGTTTTCAAGTTACAGACTAAGCTAAGCAAAAGTGAACCAGGCCTTTTTACTGTGAAAATGGCACTTTGGGACTGTGAAAGTGACATTTTGGCCCCGTTCATTCCCTGTTGTCCCAAACTGCCCCAGCTCTTGCCACAATGCTCAACGTGGCTAGCTTTCATCCCAACACAGTTTATAGGGCCATACGGTACATAGTTTTCAAGTTACAGACTAAGCTAAGCAAAAGTGAACCAGGCCTTTTTACTGTGAAAATGGCACTTTGGGACTGTGAAAGTGACATTTTGGCCCTGTTGTCCCAAACTGCCCCAGCACTTCCCACATTGCTCAAAGTGGCTAGCTTTCATCCCAACACAGTTTATAGGGCCATACGGTACATAGTTTTCAAGTTACAGACTAAGCTAAGCAAAATGAATCTTTTTTTTTTTACTGTGAAAATGGCACTTTGGGACTGTGAAAGTGACATTTTGGCCCTGTTGTCCCAAACTGCCCCAGCACTTCCCACATTGCTCAAAGTGGCTAGCTTTCATCCCAACACAGTTTATAGGGCCATACGGTACATAGTTTTCAAGTTACAGACTAAGCTAAGCAAAAGTGAACCAGGCCTTTTTACTGTGAAAATGGCACTTTGGGACTGTGAAAGTGACATTTTGGCCCCGTTAATTCCCTGTTGTCCCAAACTGCCCCAGCTCTTGCCACAATGCTCAAAGTGGCTAGCTTTCATCCCAACACAGTTTATAGGGCCATACGGTACATAGTTTTCAAGTTACAGACTAAGCTAAGCAAAAGTGAACCAGGCCTTTTTACTGTGAAAACGGCACTTTGGGACTGTGAAAGTGACATTTTGGCCCTGTTGTCCCAAACTGCCCCAGCACTTCCCACATTGCTCAAAGTGGCTAGCTTTCATCCCAACAGGGCCATACGGTACATAGTTTTCAAGTTACAGACTAAGCTAAGCAAAAGTGAACCAGGCCTTTTTACTGTGAAAATGGCACTTTGGGACTGTGAAAGTGACATTTTGGCCCTGTTGTCCCAAACTGCCCCAGCACTTCCCACATTGCTCAAAGTGGCTAGCTTTCATCCCAACACAGTTTATAGGGCCATACGGTACATAGTTTTCAAGTTACAGACTAAGCTAAGCAAAATGAATCTTTTTTTTTTTACTGTGAAAATGGCACTTTGGGACTGTGAAAGTGACATTTTGGCCCTGTTGTCCCAAACTGCCCCAGCACTTCCCACATTGCTCAAAGTGGCTAGCTTTCATCCCAACACAGTTTATAGGGCCATACGGTACATAGTTTTCAAGTTACAGACTAAGCTAAGCAAAAGTGAACCAGGCCTTTTTACTGTGAAAATGGCACTTTGGGACTGTGAAAGTGACATTTTGGCCCTGTTGTCCCAAACTGCCCCAGCACTTCCCACATTGCTCAAAGTGGCTAGCTTTCATCCCAACACAGTTTATAGGGCCATACGGTACATAGTTTTCAAGTTACAGACTAAGCTAAGCAAAAGTGAACCAGGCCTTTTTACTGTGAAAATGGCACTTTGGGACTGTGAAAGTGACATTTTGGCCCCGTTCATTCCCTGTTGTCCCAAACTGCCCCAGCTCTTGCCACAATGCTCAAAGTGGCTAGCTTTCATCCCAACACAGTTTATAGGGCCATACGGTACATAGTTTTCAAGTTACAGACTAAGCTAAGCAAAAGTGAACCAGGCCTTTTTACTGTGAAAATGGCACTTTGGGACTGTGAAAGTGACATTTTGGCCCTGTTGTCCCAAACTGCCCCAGCACTTCCCACATTGCTCAAAGTGGCTAGCTTTCATCCCAACACAGTTTATAGGGCCATACGGTACATAGTTTTCAAGTTACAGACTAAGCTAAGCAAAAGTGAACCAGGCCTTTTTACTGTGAAAATGGCACTTTGGGACTGTGAAAGTGACATTTTGGCCCCGTTCATTCCCTGTTGTCCCAAACTGCCCCAGCTCTTGCCACAATGCTCAAAGTGGCTAGCTTTCATCCCAACACAGTTTATAGGGCCATACGGTACATAGTTTTCAAGTTACAGACTAAGCTAAGCAAAAGTGAACCAGGCCTTTTTACTGTGAAAATGGCACTTTGGGACTGTGAAAGTGACATTTTGGCCCTGTTGTCCCAAACTGCCCCAGCACTTCCCACATTGCTCAAAGTGGCTAGCTTTCATCCCAACACAGTTTATAGGGCCATACGGTACATAGTTTTCAAGTTACAGACTAAGCTAAGCAAAAGTGAACCAGGCCTTTTTACTGTGAAAACGGCACTTTGGGACTGTGAAAGTGACATTTTGGCCCTGTTGTCCCAAACTGCCCCAGCACTTCCCACATTGCTCAAAGTGGCTAGCTTTCATCCCAACACAGTTTATAGGGCCATACGGTACATAGTTTTCAAGTTACAGACTAAGCTAAGCAAAAGTGAACCAGGCCTTTTTACTGTGAAAACGGCACTTTGGGACTGTGAAAGTGACATTTTGGCCCTGTTGTCCCAAACTGCCCCAGCACTTCCCACATTGCTCAAAGTGGCTAGCTTTCATCCCAACACAGTTTATAGGGCCATACGGTACATAGTTTTCAAGTTACAGCCTAAGCTAAGCAAAAGTGAACCAGGCCTTTTTACTGTGAAAATGGCACTTTGGGACTGTGAAAGTGACATTTTGGCCCTGTTGTCCCAAACTGCCCCAGCACTTCCCACATTGCTCAAAGTGGCTAGCTTTCATCCCAACACAGTTTATAGGGCCATACGGTACATAGTTTTCAAGTTACAGACTAAGCTAAGCAAAATGAATCTTTTTTTTTTTACTGTGAAAATGGCACTTTGGGACTGTGAAAGTGACATTTTGGCCCTGTTCGTTCCCTGTTGTCCCAAACTGCCCCAGCTCTTGCCACAATGCTCAAAGTGGCTAGCTTTCATCTCAACACAGTTTATAGGGCCATACGGTACATAGTTTTCAAGTTACAGACTAAGCTAAGCAAAAGTGAACCAGGCCTTTTTACTGTGAAAATGGCACTTTGGGACTGTGAAAGTGACATTTTGGCCCTGTTGTCCCAAACTGCCCCAGCACTTCCCACATTGCTCAAAGTGGCTAGCTTTCATCCCAACACAGTTTATAGGGCCATACGGTACATAGTTTTCAAGTTACAGACTAAGCTAAGCAAAAGTGAACCAGGCCTTTTTACTGTGAAAATGGCACTTTGGGACTGTGAAAGTGACATTTTGGCCCCGTTCATTCCCTGTTGTCCCAAACTGCCCCAGCTCTTGCCACAATGCTCAAAGTGGCTAGCTTTCATCCCAACACAGTTTATAGGGCCATACAGTACATAGTTTTCAAGTTACAGACTAAGCTAAGCAAAAGTGAACCAGGCCTTTTTACTGTGAAAATGGCACTTTGGGACTGTGAAAGTGACATTTTGGCCCTGTTGTCCCAAACTGCCCCAGCACTTCCCACATTGCTCAAAGTGGCTAGCTTTCATCCCAACACAGTTTATAGGGCCATACGGTACATAGTTTTCAAGTTACAGACTAAGCTAAGCAAAAGTGAACCAGGCCTTTTTACTGTGAAAACGGCACTTTGGGACTGTGAAAGTGACATTTTGGCCCTGTTGTCCCAAACTGCCCCAGCACTTCCCACATTGCTCAAAGTGGCTAGCTTTCATCCCAACACAGTTTATAGGGCCATACGGTACATAGTTTTCAAGTTACAGACTAAGCTAAGCAAAAGTGAACCAGGCCTTTTTACTGTGAAAACGGCACTTTGGGACTGTGAAAGTGACATTTTGGCCCTGTTGTCCCAAACTGCCCCAGCACTTCCCACATTGCTCAAAGTGGCTAGCTTTCATCCCAACACAGTTTATAGGGCCATACGGTACATAGTTTTCAAGTTACAGACTAAGCTAAGCAAAAGTGAACCAGGCCTTTTTACTGTGAAAACGGCACTTTGGGACTGTGAAAGTGACATTTTGGCCCTGTTGTCCCAAACTGCCCCAGCACTTCCCACATTGCTCAAAGTGGCTAGCTTTCATCCCAACACAGTTTATAGGGCCATACGGTACATAGTTTTCAAGTTACAGACTAAGCTAAGCAAAAGTGAACCAGGCCTTTTTACTGTGAAAACGGCACTTTGGGACTGTGAAAGTGACATTTTGGCCCTGTTGTCCCAAACTGCCCCAGCACTTCCCACATTGCTCAAAGTGGCTAGCTTTCATCCCAACACAGTTTATAGGGCCATACGGTACATAGTTTTCAAGTTACAGACTAAGCTAAGCAAAAGTGAACCAGGCCTTTTTACTGTGAAAACGGCACTTTGGGACTGTGAAAGTGACATTTTGGCCCTGTTGTCCCAAACTGCCCCAGCACTTCCCACATTGCTCAAAGTGGCTAGCTTTCATCCCAACACAGTTTATAGGGCCATACGGTACATAGTTTTCAAGTTACAGACTAAGCTAAGCAAAATGAATCTTTTTTTTTTTACTGTGAAAATGGCACTTTGGGACTGTGAAAGTGACATTTTGGCCCTGTTGTCCCAAACTGCCCCAGCACTTCCCACATTGCTCAAAGTGGCTAGCTTTCATCCCAACACAGTTTATAGGGCCATACGGTACATAGTTTTCAAGTTACAGACTAAGCTAAGCAAAAGTGAACCAGGCCTTTTTACTGTGAAAACGGCACTTTGGGACTGTGAAAGTGACATTTTGGCCCTGTTGTCCCAAACTGCCCCAGCACTTCCCACATTGCTCAAAGTGGCTAGCTTTCATCCCAACACAGTTTATAGGGCCATACGGTACATAGTTTTCAAGTTACAGACTAAGCTAAGCAAAAGTGAACCAGGCCTTTTTACTGTGAAAATGGCACTTTGGGACTGTGAAAGTGACATTTTGGCCCCGTTCATTCCCTGTTGTCCCAAACTGCCCCAGCTCTTGCCACAATGCTCAACGTGGCTAGCTTTCATCCCAACACAGTTTATAGGGCCATACGGTACATAGTTTTCAAGTTACAGACTAAGCTAAGCAAAAGTGAACCAGGCCTTTTTACTGTGAAAATGGCACTTTGGGACTGTGAAAGTGACATTTTGGCCCTGTTGTCCCAAACTGCCCCAGCACTTCCCACATTGCTCAAAGTGGCTAGCTTTCATCCCAACACAGTTTATAGGGCCATACGGTACATAGTTTTCAAGTTACAGACTAAGCTAAGCAAAAGTGAACCAGGCCTTTTTACTGTGAAAATGGCACTTTGGGACTGTGAAAGTGACATTTTGGCCCTGTTGTCCCAAACTGCCCCAGCACTTCCCACATTGCTCAAAGTGGCTAGCTTTCATCCCAACACAGTTTATAGGGCCATACGGTACATAGTTTTCAAGTTACAGACTAAGCTAAGCAAAAGTGAACCAGGCCTTTTTACTGTGAAAATGGCACTTTGGGACTGTGAAAGTGACATTTTGGCCCTGTTGTCCCAAACTGCCCCAGCACTTCCCACATTGCTCAAAGTGGCTAGCTTTCATCCCAACACAGTTTATAGGGCCATACGGTACATAGTTTTCAAGTTACAGACTAAGCTAAGCAAAATGAATCTTTTTTTTTTTACTGTGAAAATGGCACTTTGGGACTGTGAAAGTGACATTTTGGCCCTGTTGTCCCAAACTGCCCCAGCACTTCCCACATTGCTCAAAGTGGCTAGCTTTCATCCCAACACAGTTTATAGGGCCATACGGTACATAGTTTTCAAGTTACAGACTAAGCTAAGCAAAAGTGAACCAGGCCTTTTTACTGTGAAAATGGCACTTTGGGACTGTGAAAGTGACATTTTGGCCCCGTTCATTCCCTGTTGTCCCAAACTGCCCCAGCTCTTGCCACAATGCTCAAAGTGGCTAGCTTTCATCCCAACACAGTTTATAGGGCCATACGGTACATAGTTTTCAAGTTACAGACTAAGCTAAGCAAAAGTGAACCAGGCCTTTTTACTGTGAAAACGGCACTTTGGGACTGTGAAAGTGACATTTTGGCCCTGTTGTCCCAAACTGCCCCAGCACTTCCCACATTGCTCAAAGTGGCTAGCTTTCATCCCAACACAGTGTATAGGGCCATACGGTACATAGTTTTCAAGTTACAGACTAAGCTAAGCAAAAGTGAACCAGGCCTTTTTACTGTGAAAACGGCACTTTGGGACTGTGAAAGTGACATTTTGGCCCTGTTGTCCCAAACTGCCCCAGCACTTCCCACATTGCTCAAAGTGGCTAGCTTTCATCCCAACACAGTTTATAGGGCCATACGGTACATAGTTTTCAAGTTACAGACTAAGCTAAGCAAAATGAATCTTTTTTTTTTTACTGTGAAAATGGCACTTTGGGACTGTGAAAGTGACATTTTGGCCCTGTTGTCCCAAACTGCCCCAGCACTTCCCACATTGCTCAAAGTGGCTAGCTTTCATCCCAACACAGTTTATAGGGCCATACGGTACATAGTTTTCAAGTTACAGACTAAGCTAAGCAAAAGTGAACCAGGCCTTTTTACTGTGAAAACGGCACTTTGGGACTGTGAAAGTGACATTTTGGCCCTGTTGTCCCAAACTGCCCCAGCACTTCCCACATTGCTCAAAGTGGCTAGCTTTCATCCCAACACAGTTTATAGGGCCATACGGTACATAGTTTTCAAGTTACAGACTAAGCTAAGCAAAAGTGAACCAGGCCTTTTTACTGTGAAAATGGCACTTTGGGACTGTGAAAGTGACATTTTGGCCCCGTTCATTCCCTGTTGTCCCAAACTGCCCCAGCTCTTGCCACAATGCTCAACGTGGCTAGCTTTCATCCCAACACAGTTTATAGGGCCAAGTTTTCAAGTTACAGACTAAGCTAAGCAAAAGTGAACCAGGCCTTTTTACTGTGAAAACGGCACTTTGGGACTGTGAAAGTGACATTTTGGCCCTGTTGTCCCAAACTGCCCCAGCACTTCCCACATTGCTCAAAGTGGCTAGCTTTCATCCCAACACAGTTTATAGGGCCATACGGTACATAGTTTTCAAGTTACAGACTAAGCTAAGCAAAAGTGAACCAGGCCTTTTTACTGTGAAAATGGCACTTTGGGACTGTGAAAGTGACATTTTGGCCCCGTTCATTCCCTGTTGTCCCAAACTGCCCCAGCTCTTGCCACAATGCTCAACGTGGCTAGCTTTCATCCCAACACAGTTTATAGGGCCATACGGTACATAGTTTTCAAGTTACAGACTAAGCTAAGCAAAAGTGAACCAGGCCTTTTTACTGTGAAAATGGCACTTTGGGACTGTGAAAGTGACATTTTGGCCCTGTTGTCCCAAACTGCCCCAGCACTTCCCACATTGCTCAAAGTGGCTAGCTTTCATCCCAACACAGTTTATAGGGCCATACGGTACATAGTTTTCAAGTTACAGACTAAGCTAAGCAAAAGTGAACCAGGCCTTTTTACTGTGAAAATGGCACTTTGGGACTGTGAAAGTGACATTTTGGCCCTGTTGTCCCAAACTGCCCCAGCACTTCCCACATTGCTCAAAGTGGCTAGCTTTCATCCCAACACAGTTTATAGGGCCATACGGTACATAGTTTTCAAGTTACAGACTAAGCTAAGCAAAATGAATCTTTTTTTTTTTACTGTGAAAATGGCACTTTGGGACTGTGAAAGTGACATTTTGGCCCTGTTGTCCCAAACTGCCCCAGCACTTCCCACATTGCTCAAAGTGGCTAGCTTTCATCCCAACACAGTTTATAGGGCCATACGGTACATAGTTTTCAAGTTACAGACTAAGCTAAGCAAAAGTGAACCAGGCCTTTTTACTGTGAAAATGGCACTTTGGGACTGTGAAAGTGACATTTTGGCCCTGTTGTCCCAAACTGCCCCAGCACTTCCCACATTGCTCAAAGTGGCTAGCTTTCATCCCAACACAGTTTATAGGGCCATACGGTACATAGTTTTCAAGTTACAGACTAAGCTAAGCAAAAGTGAACCAGGCCTTTTTACTGTGAAAATGGCACTTTGGGACTGTGAAAGTGACATTTTGGCCCCGTTCATTCCCTGTTGTCCCAAACTGCCCCAGCTCTTGCCACAATGCTCAAAGTGGCTAGCTTTCATCCCAACACAGTTTATAGGGCCATACGGTACATAGTTTTCAAGTTACAGACTAAGCTAAGCAAAAGTGAACCAGGCCTTTTTACTGTGAAAATGGCACTTTGGGACTGTGAAAGTGACATTTTGGCCCTGTTGTCCCAAACTGCCCCAGCACTTCCCACATTGCTCAAAGTGGCTAGCTTTCATCCCAACACAGTTTATAGGGCCATACGGTACATAGTTTTCAAGTTACAGACTAAGCTAAGCAAAAGTGAACCAGGCCTTTTTACTGTGAAAATGGCACTTTGGGACTGTGAAAGTGACATTTTGGCCCTGTTGTCCCAAACTGCCCCAGCACTTCCCACATTGCTCAAAGTGGCTAGCTTTCATCCCAACACAGTTTATAGGGCCATACGGTACATAGTTTTCAAGTTACAGACTAAGCTAAGCAAAATGAATCTTTTTTTTTTTACTGTGAAAATGGCACTTTGGGACTGTGAAAGTGACATTTTGGCCCTGTTGTCCCAAACTGCCCCAGCACTTCCCACATTGCTCAAAGTGGCTAGCTTTCATCCCAACACAGTTTATAGGGCCATACGGTACATAGTTTTCAAGTTACAGACTAAGCTAAGCAAAAGTGAACCAGGCCTTTTTACTGTGAAAATGGCACTTTGGGACTGTGAAAGTGACATTTTGGCCCCGTTCATTCCCTGTTGTCCCAAACTGCCCCAGCTCTTGCCACAATGCTCAAAGTGGCTAGCTTTCATCCCAACACAGTTTATAGGGCCATACGGTACATAGTTTTCAAGTTACAGACTAAGCTAAGCAAAAGTGAACCAGGCCTTTTTACTGTGAAAATGGCACTTTGGGACTGTGAAAGTGACATTTTGGCCCTGTTGTCCCAAACTGCCCCAGCACTTCCCACATTGCTCAAAGTGGCTAGCTTTCATCCCAACACAGTTTATAGGGCCATACGGTACATAGTTTTCAAGTTACAGACTAAGCTAAGCAAAAGTGAACCAGGCCTTTTTACTGTGAAAATGGCACTTTGGGACTGTGAAAGTGACATTTTGGCCCTGTTGTCCCAAACTGCCCCAGCACTTCCCACATTGCTCAAAGTGGCTAGCTTTCATCCCAACACAGTTTATAGGGCCATACGGTACATAGTTTTCAAGTTACAGACTAAGCTAAGCAAAATGAATCTTTTTTTTTTTACTGTGAAAATGGCACTTTGGGACTGTGAAAGTGACATTTTGGCCCTGTTGTCCCAAACTGCCCCAGCACTTCCCACATTGCTCAAAGTGGCTAGCTTTCATCCCAACACAGTTTATAGGGCCATACGGTACATAGTTTTCAAGTTACAGACTAAGCTAAGCAAAAGTGAACCAGGCCTTTTTACTGTGAAAATGGCACTTTGGGACTGTGAAAGTGACATTTTGGCCCCGTTCATTCCCTGTTGTCCCAAACTGCCCCAGCTCTTGCCACAATGCTCAAAGTGGCTAGCTTTCATCCCAACACAGTTTATAGGGCCATACGGTACATAGTTTTCAAGTTACAGACTAAGCTAAGCAAAAGTGAACCAGGCCTTTTTACTGTGAAAACGGCACTTTGGGACTGTGAAAGTGACATTTTGGCCCTGTTGTCCCAAACTGCCCCAGCACTTCCCACATTGCTCAAAGTGGCTAGCTTTCATCCCAACACAGTGTATAGGGCCATACGGTACATAGTTTTCAAGTTACAGACTAAGCTAAGCAAAAGTGAACCAGGCCTTTTTACTGTGAAAACGGCACTTTGGGACTGTGAAAGTGACATTTTGGCCCTGTTGTCCCAAACTGCCCCAGCACTTCCCACATTGCTCAAAGTGGCTAGCTTTCATCCCAACACAGTTTATAGGGCCATACGGTACATAGTTTTCAAGTTACAGACTAAGCTAAGCAAAATGAATCTTTTTTTTTTTACTGTGAAAATGGCACTTTGGGACTGTGAAAGTGACATTTTGGCCCTGTTGTCCCAAACTGCCCCAGCACTTCCCACATTGCTCAAAGTGGCTAGCTTTCATCCCAACACAGTTTATAGGGCCATACGGTACATAGTTTTCAAGTTACAGACTAAGCTAAGCAAAAGTGAACCAGGCCTTTTTACTGTGAAAACGGCACTTTGGGACTGTGAAAGTGACATTTTGGCCCTGTTGTCCCAAACTGCCCCAGCACTTCCCACATTGCTCAAAGTGGCTAGCTTTCATCCCAACACAGTTTATAGGGCCATACGGTACATAGTTTTCAAGTTACAGACTAAGCTAAGCAAAAGTGAACCAGGCCTTTTTACTGTGAAAATGGCACTTTGGGACTGTGAAAGTGACATTTTGGCCCCGTTCATTCCCTGTTGTCCCAAACTGCCCCAGCTCTTGCCACAATGCTCAACGTGGCTAGCTTTCATCCCAACACAGTTTATAGGGCCATACGGTACATAGTTTTCAAGTTACAGACTAAGCTAAGCAAAAGTGAACCAGGCCTTTTTACTGTGAAAATGGCACTTTGGGACTGTGAAAGTGACATTTTGGCCCTGTTGTCCCAAACTGCCCCAGCACTTCCCACATTGCTCAAAGTGGCTAGCTTTCATCCCAACACAGTTTATAGGGCCATACGGTACATAGTTTTCAAGTTACAGACTAAGCTAAGCAAAAGTGAACCAGGCCTTTTTACTGTGAAAATGGCACTTTGGGACTGTGAAAGTGACATTTTGGCCCTGTTGTCCCAAACTGCCCCAGCACTTCCCACATTGCTCAAAGTGGCTAGCTTTCATCCCAACACAGTTTATAGGGCCATACGGTACATAGTTTTCAAGTTACAGACTAAGCTAAGCAAAATGAATCTTTTTTTTTTTACTGTGAAAATGGCACTTTGGGACTGTGAAAGTGACATTTTGGCCCTGTTGTCCCAAACTGCCCCAGCACTTCCCACATTGCTCAAAGTGGCTAGCTTTCATCCCAACACAGTTTATAGGGCCATACGGTACATAGTTTTCAAGTTACAGACTAAGCTAAGCAAAAGTGAACCAGGCCTTTTTACTGTGAAAATGGCACTTTGGGACTGTGAAAGTGACATTTTGGCCCTGTTGTCCCAAACTGCCCCAGCACTTCCCACATTGCTCAAAGTGGCTAGCTTTCATCCCAACACAGTTTATAGGGCCATACGGTACATAGTTTTCAAGTTACAGACTAAGCTAAGCAAAAGTGAACCAGGCCTTTTTACTGTGAAAATGGCATTTTGGGACTGTGAAAGTGACATTTTGGCCCCGTTCATTCCCTGTTGTCCCAAACTGCCCCAGCTCTTGCCACAATGCTCAAAGTGGCTAGCTTTCATCCCAACACAGTTTATAGGGCCATACGGTACATAGTTTTCAAGTTACAGACTAAGCTAAGCAAAAGTGAACCAGGCCTTTTTACTGTGAAAATGGCACTTTGGGACTGTGAAAGTGACATTTTGGCCCTGTTGTCCCATACTGCCCCAGCACTTCCCACATTGCTCAAAGTGGCTAGCTTTCATCCCAACACAGTTTATAGGGCCATACGGTACATAGTTTTCAAGTTACAGACTAAGCTAAGCAAAAGTGAACCAGGCCTTTTTACTGTGAAAATGGCACTTTGGGACTGTGAAAGTGACATTTTGGCCCTGTTGTCCCAAACTGCCCCAGCACTTCCCACATTGCTCAAAGTGGCTAGCTTTCATCCCAACACAGTTTATAGGGCCATACGGTACATAGTTTTCAAGTTACAGACTAAGCTAAGCAAAAGTGAACCAGGCCTTTTTACTGTGAAAATGGCACTTTGGGACTGTGAAAGTGACATTTTGGCCCCGTTCATTCCATGTTGTCCCAAACTGCCCCAGCTCTTGCCACAATGCTCAAAGTGGCTAGCTTTCATCCCAACACAGTTTATAGGGCCATACGGTACATAGTTTTCAAGTTACAGACTAAGCTAAGCAAAAGTGAACCAGGCCTTTTTACTGTGAAAATGGCACTTTGGGACTGTGAAAGTGACATTTTGGCCCTGTTGTCCCAAACTGCCCCAGCACTTCCCACATTGCTCAAAGTGGCTAGCTTTCATCCCAACACAGTTTATAGGGCCATACGGTACATAGTTTTCAAGTTACAGACTAAGCTAAGCAAAAGTGAACCAGGCCTTTTTACTGTGAAAACGGCACTTTGGGACTGTGAAAGTGACATTTTGGCCCTGTTGTCCCAAACTGCCCCAGCACTTCCCACATTGCTCAAAGTGGCTAGCTTTCATCCCAACACAGTTTATAGGGCCATACGGTACATAGTTTTCAAGTTACAGACTAAGCTAAGCAAAAGTGAACCAGGCCTTTTTACTGTGAAAACGGCACTTTGGGACTGTGAAAGTGACATTTTGGCCCTGTTGTCCCAAACTGCCCCAGCACTTCCCACATTGCTCAAAGTGGCTAGCTTTCATCCCAACACAGTTTATAGGGCCATACGGTACATAGTTTTCAAGTTACAGACTAAGCTAAGCAAAATGAATCTTTTTTTTTTTACTGTGAAAATGGCACTTTGGGACTGTGAAAGTGACATTTTGGCCCTGTTGTCCCAAACTGCCCCAGCACTTCCCACATTGCTCAAAGTGGCTAGCTTTCATCCCAACACAGTTTATAGGGCCATACGGTACATAGTTTTCAAGTTACAGACTAAGCTAAGCAAAAGTGAACCAGGCCTTTTTACTGTGAAAACGGCACTTTGGGACTGTGAAAGTGACATTTTGGCCCTGTTGTCCCAAACTGCCCCAGCACTTCCCACATTGCTCAAAGTGGCTAGCTTTCATCCCAACACAGTTTATAGGGCCATACGGTACATAGTTTTCAAGTTACAGACTAAGCTAAGCAAAAGTGAACCAGGCCTTTTTACTGTGAAAACGGCACTTTGGGACTGTGAAAGTGACATTTTGGCCCTGTTGTCCCAAACTGCCCCAGCACTTCCCACATTGCTCAAAGTGGCTAGCTTTCATCCCAACACAGTTTATAGGGCCATACGGTACATAGTTTTCAAGTTACAGACTAAGCTAAGCAAAAGTGAACCAGGCCTTTTTACTGTGAAAACGGCACTTTGGGACTGTGAAAGTGACATTTTGGCCCTGTTGTCCCAAACTGCCCCAGCACTTCCCACATTGCTCAAAGTGGCTAGCTTTCATCCCAACACAGTTTATAGGGCCATACGGTACATAGTTTTCAAGTTACAGACTAAGCTAAGCAAAATGAATCTTTTTTTTTTTACTGTGAAAATGGCACTTTGGGACTGTGAAAGTGACATTTTGGCCCTGTTGTCCCAAACTGCCCCAGCACTTCCCACATTGCTCAAAGTGGCTAGCTTTCATCCCAACACAGTTTATAGGGCCATACGGTACATAGTTTTCAAGTTACAGACTAAGCTAAGCAAAAGTGAACCAGGCCTTTTTACTGTGAAAACGGCACTTTGGGACTGTGAAAGTGACATTTTGGCCCTGTTGTCCCAAACTGCCCCAGCACTTCCCACATTGCTCAAAGTGGCTAGCTTTCATCCCAACACAGTTTATAGGGCCATACGGTACATAGTTTTCAAGTTACAGACTAAGCTAAGCAAAAGTGAACCAGGCCTTTTTACTGTGAAAATGGCACTTTGGGACTGTGAAAGTGACATTTTGGCCCCGTTCATTCCCTGTTGTCCCAAACTGCCCCAGCTCTTGCCACAATGCTCAACGTGGCTAGCTTTCATCCCAACACAGTTTATAGGGCCATACGGTACATAGTTTTCAAGTTACAGACTAAGCTAAGCAAAAGTGAACCAGGCCTTTTTACTGTGAAAATGGCACTTTGGGACTGTGAAAGTGACATTTTGGCCCTGTTGTCCCAAACTGCCCCAGCACTTCCCACATTGCTCAAAGTGGCTAGCTTTCATCCCAACACAGTTTATAGGGCCATACGGTACATAGTTTTCAAGTTACAGACTAAGCTAAGCAAAAGTGAACCAGGCCTTTTTACTGTGAAAATGGCACTTTGGGACTGTGAAAGTGACATTTTGGCCCTGTTGTCCCAAACTGCCCCAGCACTTCCCACATTGCTCAAAGTGGCTAGCTTTCATCCCAACACAGTTTATAGGGCCATACGGTACATAGTTTTCAAGTTACAGACTAAGCTAAGCAAAATGAATCTTTTTTTTTTACTGTGAAAATGGCACTTTGGGACTGTGAAAGTGACATTTTGGCCCTGTTGTCCCAAACTGCCCCAGCACTTCCCACATTGCTCAAAGTGGCTAGCTTTCATCCCAACACAGTTTATAGGGCCATTCGGTACATAGTTTTCAAGTTACAGACTAAGCTAAGCAAAAGTGAACCAGGCCTTTTTACTGTGAAAATGGCACTTTGGGACTGTGAAAGTGACATTTTGGCCCTGTTGTCCCAAACTGCCCCAGCACTTCCCACATTGCTCAAAGTGGCTAGCTTTCATCCCAACACAGTTTATAGGGCCATACGGTACATAGTTTTCAAGTTACAGACTAAGCTAAGCAAAAGTGAACCAGGCCTTTTTACTGTGAAAACGGCACTTTGGGACTGTGAAAGTGACATTTTGGCCCTGTTGTCCCAAACTGCCCCAGCACTTCCCACATTGCTCAAAGTGGCTAGCTTTCATCCCAACACAGTTTATAGGGCCATACGGTACATAGTTTTCAAGTTACAGACTAAGCTAAGCAAAAGTGAACCAGGCCTTTTTACTGTGAAAATGGCACTTTTGGACTGTGAAAGTGACATTTTGGCCCCGTTCATTCCCTGTTGTCCCAAACTGCCCCAGCTCTTGCCACAATGCTCAACGTGGCTAGCTTTCATCCCAACACAGTTTATAGGGCCATACGGTACATAGTTTTCAAGTTACAGACTAAGCTAAGCAAAAGTGAACCAGGCCTTTTTACTGTGAAAATGGCACTTTGGGACTGTGAAAGTGACATTTTGGCCCTGTTGTCCCAAACTGCCCCAGCACTTCCCACATTGCTCAAAGTGGCTAGCTTTCATCCCAACACAGTTTATAGGGCCATACGGTACATAGTTTTCAAGTTACAGACTAAGCTAAGCAAAAGTGAACCAGGCCTTTTTACTGTGAAAATGGCACTTTGGACTGTGAAAGTGACATTTTGGCCCTGTTGTCCCAAACTGCCCCAGCACTTCCCACATTGCTCAAAGTGGCTAGCTTTCATCCCAACACAGTTTATAGGGCCATACGGTACATAGTTTTCAAGTTACAGACTAAGCTAAGCAAAATGAATCTTTTTTTTTTTACTGTGAAAATGGCACTTTGGGACTGTGAAAGTGACATTTTGGCCCTGTTGTCCCAAACTGCCCCAGCACTTCCCACATTGCTCAAAGTGGCTAGCTTTCATCCCAACACAGTTTATAGGGCCATTCGGTACATAGTTTTCAAGTTACAGACTAAGCTAAGCAAAAGTGAACCAGGCCTTTTTACTGTGAAAATGGCACTTTGGGACTGTGAAAGTGACATTTTGGCCCTGTTGTCCCAAACTGCCCCAGCACTTCCCACATTGCTCAAAGTGGCTAGCTTTCATCCCAACACAGTTTATAGGCCATACGGTACATAGTTTTCAAGTTACAGACTAAGCTAAGCAAAAGTGAACCAGGCCTTTTTACTGTGAAAATGGCACTTTGGGACTGTGAAAGTGACATTTTGGCCCTGTGTCCCAAACTGCCCCAGCACTTCCCACATTGCTCAAAGTGGCTAGCTTTCATCCCAACACAGTTTATAGGGCCATACGGTACATAGTTTTCAAGTTACAGACTAAGCTAAGCAAAAGTGAACAGGCCTTTTACTGTGAAAACGGCACTTTGGGACTGTGAAAGTGACATTTTGGCCCTGTTGTCCCAAACTGCCCCAGCACTTTCCCCACATTGCTCAAAGTGGCTAGCTTTCATCCCAACACAGTTTATAGGGCCATACGGTACATAGTTTTCAAGTTACAGACTAAGCTAAGCAAAATGAATCTTTTTTTTTTACTGTGAAAATGGCACTTTGGGACTGTGAAAGTGACATTTTGGCCCTGTTGTCCCAAACTGCCCCAGCACTTCCCACATTGCTCAAAGTGGCTAGCTTTCATCCCAACACAGTTTATAGGGCCATACGGTACATAGTTTTCAAGTTACAGACTAAGCTAAGCAAAAGTGAACCAGGCCTTTTTACTGTGAAAATGGCACTTTGGGACTGTGAAAGTGACATTTTGGCCCCGTTCATTCCTGTTGTCCCAAACTGCCCCAGCTCTTGCCACAATGCTCAAAGTGGCTAGCTTTCATCCCAACACAGTTTATAGGGCCATACAGTACATAGTTTTCAAGTTACAGACTAAGCTAAGCAAAGTGAACCAGGCCTTTTTACTGTGAAAATGGCACTTTGGGACTGTGAAGTGACATTTTGGCCCTGTTGTCCCAAACTGCCCAGCACTTCCACATTGCTCAAAGTGGCTAGCTTTCATCCCAACACAGTTTATAGGGCCATACGGTACATAGTTTTCAAGTTACAGACTAAGCTAAGCAAAAGTGAACCAGGCCTTTTTACTGTGAAAACGGCACTTTGGGACTGTGAAAGTGACATTTTGGCCCTGTTGTCCCAAACTGCCCCAGCACTTCCCACATTGCTCAAAGTGGCTAGCTTTCATCCAACACAGTTTATAGGGCCATACGGTACATAGTTTTCAAGTTACAGACTAAGCTAAGCAAAAGTGAACCAAGGCCTTTTTACTGTGAAAACGGCACTTTGGGACTGTGAAAGTGACATTTTGGCCCTGTTGTCCCAAACTGCCCCAGCACTTCCCACATTGCTCAAAGTGGCTAGCTTTCATCCCAACACAGTTTATAGGGCCATACGGTACATAGTTTTCAAGTTACAGACTAAGCTAAGCAAAAGTGAACCAGGCCTTTTTACTGTGAAAACGGCACTTTGGGACTGTGAAAGTGACATTTTGGCCCTGTTGTCCCAAACTGCCCCAGCACTTCCCACATTGCTCAAAGTGGCTAGCTTTCATCCCACACAGTTTATAGGGCCATACGGTACATAGTTTTCAAGTTACAGACTAAGCTAAGCAAAAGTGAACCAGGCCTTTTTACTGTGAAAACGGCACTTTGGGACTGTGAAAGTGACATTTGGCCCTGTTGTCCCAAACTGCCCCAGCACTTCCCACATTGCTCAAAGTGGCTAGCTTTCATCCCAACACAGTTTATAGGGCCATACGGTACATAGTTTTCAAGTTACAGACTAAGCTAAGCAAAAGTGAACCAGGCCTTTTACTGTGAAAACGGCACTTTGGGACTGTGAAAGTGACATTTTGGCCCTGTTGTCCCAAACTGCCCAGCACTTCCCACATTGCTCAAAGTGGCTAGCTTTCATCCCAACACAGTTTATAGGGCCATACGGTACATAGTTTTCAAGTTACAGACTAAGCTAAGCAAAAGTGAACCAGGCCTTTTTACTGTGAAAACGGCACTTTGGACTGTGAAAGTGACATTTTGGCCCTGTTGTCCCAAACTGCCCAGCACTTCCCACATTGCTCAAAGTGGCTAGCTTTCATCCCAACACAGTTTATAGGGCCATACGGTACATAGTTTTCAAGTTACAGACTAAGCTAAGCAAAATGAATCTTTTTTTTTTACTGTGAAAATGGCACTTTGGGACTGTGAAAGTGACATTTTGGCCCTGTTGTCCCAAACTGCCCCAGCACTTCCCACATTGCTCAAAGTGGCTAGCTTTCATCCCAACACAGTTTATAGGGCCATACGGTACATAGTTTTCAAGTTACAGACTAAGCTAAGCAAAAGTGAACAGGCCTTTTTACTGTGAAAACGGCACTTGGGACTGTGAAAGTGACATTTTGGCCCTGTTGTCCCAAACTGCCCAGCACTTCCACATTGCTCAAAGTGGCTAGCTTTCATCCCAACACAGTTTATAGGCCATACGGTACATAGTTTTCAAGTTACAGACTAAGCTAAGCAAAATTAATCTTTTTTTTTTTACTGTGAAAATGGCACTTTGGGACTGTGAAAGTGACATTTTGGCCCTGTTGTCCCAAACTGCCCCAGCACTTCCCACATTGCTCAAAGTGGCTAGCTTTCATCCCAACACAGTTTATAGGGCCATACGGTACATAGTTTTCAAGTTACAGACTAAGCTAAGCAAAAGTGAACCAGGCCTTTTTACTGTGAAAACGGCACTTTGGGACTGTGAAAGTGACATTTTGGCCCTGTTGTCCCAAACTGCCCCAGCACTTCCCACATTGCTCAAAGTGGCTAGCTTTCATCCCAACACAGTTTATAGGGCCATACGGTACATAGTTTTCAAGTTACAGACTAAGCTAAGCAAAAGTGAACCAGCCTTTTTACTGTGAAAATGGCACTTTGGGACTGTGAAAGTGACATTTTGGCCCCGTTCATTCCCTGTTGTCCCAAACTGCCCCAGCTCTTGCCACAATGCTCAACGTGGCTAGCTTTCATCCCAACACAGTTTATAGGGCCATACGGTACATAGTTTTCAAGTTCAGACTAAGCTAAGCAAAAGTGAACCAGGCCTTTTTACTGTGAAAATGGCACTTTGGACTGTGAAAGTGACATTTTGGCCCTGTTGTCCCAAACTGCCCAGCACTTCCACATTGCTCAAAGTGGCTAGCTTTCATCCAACACAGTTTATAGGGCCATACGGTACATAGTTTTCAAGTTACAGACTAAGCTAAGCAAAAGTGAACCAGGCCTTTTTACTGTGAAAATGGCACTTTGGGACTGTGAAAGTGACATTTTGGCCCTGTTGTCCCAAACTGCCCCAGCACTTCCCACATTGCTCAAAGTGGCTAGCTTTCATCCCAACACAGTTTATAGGGCCATACGGTACATAGTTTTCAAGTTACAGACTAAGCTAAGCAAAATGAATCTTTTTTTTTTACTGTGAAAATGGCACTTTGGGACTGTGAAAGTGACATTTTGGCCCTGTTGTCCCAAACTGCCCCAGCACTTCCCACATTGCTACAAAGTGGCTAGCTTTCATCCCAACACAGTTTATAGGGCCATACGGTACATAGTTTTCAAGTTACAGACTAAGCTAAGCAAAAGTGAACCAGGCTTTTTACTGTGAAAATGGCACTTTGGGACTGTGAAAGTGACATTTTGGCCCTGTTGTCCCAAACTGCCCCAGCACTTCCCACATTGCTCAAAGTGGCTAGCTTTCATCCAACACAGTTTATAGGGCCATACGGTACATAGTTTTCAAGTTACAGACTAAGCTAAGCAAAAGTGAACCAGGCCTTTTTACTGTGAAAATGGCACTTTGGGACTGTGAAAGTGACATTTTGGCCCGTTCATTCCCTGTTGTCCCAAACTGCCCCAGCTCTTGCCACAATGCTCAAAGTGGCTAGCTTTCATCCCAACACAGTTTATAGGGCCATACGGTACATAGTTTTCAAGTTACAGACTAAGCTAAGCAAAAGTGAACCAGGCCTTTTTACTGTGAAAATGGCACTTTGGGACTGTGAAAGTGACATTTTGGCCCTGTTGTCCCAAACTGCCCAGCACTTCCCACATTGCTCAAAGTGGCTAGTTTCATCCCAACACAGTTTATAGGGCCATACGGTACATAGTTTTCAAGTTACAGACTAAGCTAAGCAAAATGAATCTTTTTTTTTTACTGTGAAAATGGCACTTTGGGACTGTGAAAGTGACATTTTGGCCTGTTGTCCCAAACTGCCCCAGCACTTCCCACATTGCTCAAAGTGGCTAGCTTTCATCCCAACACAGTTTATAGGGCCATACGGTACATAGTTTTCAAGTTACAGACTAAGCTAAGCAAAAGTGAACCAGGCCTTTTTACTGTGAAACGGCACTTTGGACTGTGAAAGTGACATTTTGGCCCTGTTGTCCCAAACTGCCCCAGCACTTCCCACATTGCTCAAAGTGGCTAGCTTTCATCCCAACACAGTTTATAGGGCCATACGGTACATAGTTTTCAAGTTACAGACTAAGCTAAGCAAAAGTGAACCAGGCCTTTTTACTGTGAAATGGCACTTTGGGACTGTGAAAGTGACATTTTGGCCCTGTTGTCCCAAACTGCCCCAGCACTTCCACATTGCTCAAAGTGGCTAGCTTTCATCCCAACACAGTTTATAGGGCCATACGGTACATAGTTTTCAAGTTACAGACTAAGCTAAGCAAAAGTGAACAGGCCTTTTTACTGTGAAAATGGCACTTTGGGACTGTGAAAGTGACATTTTGGCCCGTTCATTCCTGTTGTCCCAAACTGCCCAGCTCTTGCCACATGCTCAAAGTGGCTAGCTTTCATCCCAACCACAGTTTATAGGCCATACGGTACATAGTTTTTCAAGTTACAGACTAAGCTAAGCAAAAGTGAACCAGGCCTTTTTACTGTGAAAATGGCACTTTGGGACTGTGAAAGTGACATTTTGGCCCTGTTGTCCCAAACTGCCCAGCACTTCCCACATTGCTCAAAGTGGCTAGCTTTCATCCCAACACAGTTTATAGGGCCATACGGTACATAGTTTTCAAGTTACAGACTAAGCTAAGCAAAAGTGAACCAGGCCTTTTTACTGTGAAAACGGCACTTTGGGACTGTGAAAGTGACATTTTGGCCCTGTTGTCCCAAACTGCCCCAGCACTTCCCACATTGCTCAAAGTGGCTAGCTTTCATCCCAACACAGTTTATAGGGCCATACGGTACATAGTTTTCAAGTTACAGACTAAGCTAAGCTAAAGTGAACCAGGCCTTTTTACTGTGAAAACGGCACTTTGGGACTGTGAAAGTGACATTTTGGCCCTGTTGTCCCAAACTGCCCCAGCACTTCCCACATTGCTCAAAGTGGCTAGCTTTCATCCCAACACAGTTTATAGGGCCATACGGTACATAGGTTTTCAAGTTACAGACTAAGCTAAGCAAATGAATCTTTTTTTTTTACTGTGAAAATGGCACTTTGGGACTGTGAAAGTGACATTTTGGCCCTGTTGTCCCAAACTGCCCAGCACTTCCCACATTGCTCAAAGTGGCTAGCTTTCATCCCAACACAGTTTATAGGGCCATACGGTACATAGTTTTCAAGTTACAGACTAAGCTAAGCAAAAGTGAACCAGGCCTTTTTACTGTGAAAACGGCACTTTGGGACTGTGAAAGTGACATTTTGGCCCTGTTGTCCCAAACTGCCCCAGCACTTCCCACATTGCTCAAAGTGGCTAGCTTTCATCCCAACACAGTTATAGGGCCATACGGGTACATAGTTTTCAAGTTACAGACTAAGCTAAGCAAAAGTGAACCAGGCCTTTTTACTGTGAAAATGGCACTTTGGGACTGTGAAAGTGACATTTTGGCCCCGTTCATTCCCTGTTGTCCCAAAACTGCCCCAGCTCTTGCCACAATGCTCAACGTGGCTAGCTTTCATCCCAACACAGTTTATAGGGCCATACGTACATAGTTTTCAAGTTACAGACTAAGCTAAGCAAAAGTGAACCAGGCCTTTTTACTGTGAAAATGGCACTTTGGGACTGTGAAAGTGACATTTTGGCCCTGTTGTCCCAAACTGCCCCAGCACTTCCACATTGCTCAAAGTGGCTAGCTTTCATCCCAACACAGTTTATAGGGCCATACGGTACATAGTTTTCAAGTTACAGACTAAGCTAAGCAAAAGTGAACCAGGCCTTTTTACTGTGAAAATGGCACTTTGGGACTGTGAAAGTGACATTTTGGCCCTGTTGTCCCAAACTGCCCCAGCACTTCCCACATTGCTCAAAGTGGCTAGCTTTCATCCCAACACAGTTTATAGGGCCATACGGTACATAGTTTTCAAGTTACAGACTAAGCTAAGCAAAATGAATCTTTTTTTTTTACTGTGAAAATGGCACTTTGGGACTGTGAAAGTGACATTTGGCCCTGTTGTCCCAAACTGCCCCAGCACTTCCCACATTGCTCAAAGTGGCTAGCTTTCATCCCAACACAGTTTATAGGGCCATACGGTACATAGTTTTCAAGTTACAGACTAAGCTAAGCAAAAGTGAACCAGCCTTTTTACTGTGAAAATGGCACTTTGGGACTGTGAAAGTGACATTTTGGCCCTGTTGTCCCAAACTGCCCCAGCACTTCACATGCTCAAGTGCTAGCTTTCATCCAACACAGTTTATAGGGCCATACGGTACATAGTTTTCAAGTTACAGACTAAGCTAAGCAAAAGTGAACCAGGCCTTTTTACTGTGAAAATGGCACTTTGGGACTGTGAAAGTGACATTTTGGCCCGTTCATTCCTGTTTGTCCCAAACTGCCCAGCTCTGCCAATGCTCAAAGTGGCTAGCTTTCATCCCAACACAGTTTATAGGGCCATACGGTACATAGTTTTCAAGTTACAGACTAAGCTAAGCAAAGTGAACCAGGCCTTTTTACTGTGAAAATGGCACTTTGGGACTGTGAAAGTGACATTTTGGCCCTGTTGTCCCAAACTGCCCCAGCACTTCCCACATTGCTCAAAGTGGCTAGCTTTCATCCAACACAGTTTATAGGGCATACGGTACATAGTTTTCAAGTTACAGACTAAGCTAAGCAAAAGTGAACCAGGCCTTTTTACTGTGAAAATGGCACTTTGGGACTGTGAAAGTGACATTTTGGCCCTGTTGTCCCAAACTGCCCCAGCACTTCCCACATTGCTCAAAGTGGCTAGCTTTCATCCCAACGACAGTTTATAGGCCATACGGTACATAGTTTCAAGTTACAGACTAAGCTAAGCAAAATGAATCTTTTTTTTTTTACTGTGAAAATGGCACTTTGGGACTGTGAAAGTGACATTTTGGCCCTGTTGTCCCTAACTGCCCCAGCACTTCCCACATTGCTCAAAGTGGCTAGCTTTTCATCCCAACACAGTTTATAGGGCCATACGGTACATAGTTTTCAAGTTACAGACTAAGCTAAGCAAAAGTGACCAGGCCTTTTTACTGTGAAATGCACTTTGGGGACTGTGAAAGTGACATTTTGGCCCCGTCATTCCCTGTTGTCCCAAACTGCCCCAGCTCTTGCCACAATGCTCAAAGTGGCTAGCTTTCATCCAACACAGTTTATAGGGCCATACGGTACATAGTTTTCAAGTTACAGACTAAGCTAAGCAAAAGTGAACCAGGCCTTTTTACTGTGAAAACGGCACTTTGGGGACTGTGAAAGTGACATTTTGGCCCTGTTGTCCCAAACTGCCCCAGCACTTCCCACATTGCTCAAAGTGGCTAGCTTTCATCCCAACACAGTTTATAGGGCCATACGGTACATAGTTTTCAAGTTACAGACTAAGCTAAGCAAAAGTGAACCAGGGCCTTTTTACTGTGAAAACGGCACTTTGGGACTGTGAAAGTGACATTTTGGCCCTGTTGTCCCAAACTGCCCAGCACTTCCCACATTGCTCAAAGTGGCTAGCTTTCATCCAACACAGTTTATAGGCCATACGGTACATAGTTTTCAAGTTACAGACTAAGCTAAGCAAAAGTGAACCAGGCCTTTTACTGTGAAAATGGCACTTTGGACTGTGAAAGTGACATTTTGGCCCTGTTGTCCCAAACTGCCCCAGCACTTCCCACATTGCTCAAAGTGGCTAGCTTTCATCCCAACACAGTTTATAGGGCCATACGGTACATAGTTTTCAAGTTACAGACTAAGCTAAGCAAAAGTGACCAGGCTTTTTACTGTGAAAATGGCACTTTGGGACTGTGAAAGTGACATTTGGCCCTGTTGTCCCAAACTGCCCCAGCACTTCCCACATTGCTCAAAGTGGCTAGCTTCATCCCAACACAGTTTATAGGCCATACGGTACATAGTTTTCAAGTTACAGACTAAGCTAAGCAAAGTGAACCAGCCTTTTTACTGTGAAAATGGCACTTTGGGACTGTGAAAGTGACATTTGGCCCCGTTCATTCCCTGTTGTCCCAAACTGCCCCAGCTCTTGCCACAATGCTCAAAGTGGCTAGCTTTCCATCCCAACACAGTTTATAGGGCCATACGGTACATAGTTTCAAGTTACAGACTAAGCTAAGCAAAAGTGAACCAGGCCTTTTTACTGTGAAATGGCACTTTGGGACTGTGAAAGTGACATTTTGGCCCTGTTGTCCCAAACTGCCCCAGCACTTCCCACATTGCTCAAAGTGGCTAGCTTTCATCCCAACACAGTTTATAGGGCCATACGGTACATAGTTTTCAAGTTACAGACTAAGCTAAGCAAAAGTGAACCAGGCCTTTTTACTGTGAAAATGGCACTTTGGGACTGTGAAAAGTGACATTTTGGCCCTGTTGTCCCAAACTGCCCCAGCACTTCCCACATTGCTCAAAGTGGCTAGCTTTCATCCCAACACAGTTTATAGGGCCATACGGTACATAGTTTTCAAGTTACAGACTAAGCTAAGCAAAATGAATCTTTTTTTTTTTACTGTGAAAATGGCACTTTGGGACTGTGAAAGTGACCATTTGGCCCTGTTGTCCCAAACTGCCCCAGCACTCCACATTGCTCAAAGTGGCTAGCTTTCATCCCAACACAGTTTATAGGGCCATACGGTACATAGTTTTCAAGTTACAGACTAAGCTAAGCAAAAGTGAACCAGGCCTTTTTACTGTGAAAATGGCACTTTGGACTGTGAAAGTGACATTTTGGCCCCGTTCATTCCCTGTTGTCCCAAACTGCCCCAGCTCTTGCCACAATGCTCAAAGTGGCTAGCTTTCATCCCAACACAGTTTATAGGGCCATACGGTACATAGTTTTCAAGTTACAGACTAAGCTAAGCAAAAGTGACCAGGCCTTTTTACTGTGAAAACGGCACTTTGGGACTGTGAAGTGACTTTTGGCCTGTTGTCCCAAACTGCCCCAGCACTTCCACATTGCTCAAAGTGGCTAGCTTTCATCCCAACACAGTTATAGGGCCATACGGTACATAGTTTTCAAGTTACAGACTAGCTAAGCAAAAGTGAACCAGGCCTTTTTACTGTGAAAACGGCACTTTGGGACTGTGAAAGTGACATTTTGGCCCTGTTGTCCCAAACTGCCCCAGCACTTCCACATTGCTCAAAGTGGCTAGCTTTCATCCCAACACAGTTTATAGGGCCATACGGTACATAGTTTCAAGTTACAGACTAAGCTAAGCAAAATGAATCTTTTTTTTTTTACTGTGAAAATGGCACTTTGGGACTGTGAAAGTTGACATTTTGGCCCTGTTGTCCCAAACTGCCCCAGCACTTCCCACATTGCTCAAAGTGGCTAGCTTTCATCCCAACACAGTTTATAGGGCCATACGGTACATAGTTTTCAAGTTACAGACTAAGCTAAGCAAAGTGAACAGGCCTTTTTACTGTGAAAATGGCACTTTGGGACTGTGAAGTGACATTTTGGCCCCGTTCATTCCCTGTTGTCCCAAACTGCCCCCAGCTCTTGCCACAATGCTCAAAGTGGCTAGCTTTCATCCCAACACAGTTTATAGGCCATACGGTACATAGTTTTCAAGTTACAGACTAAGCTAAGCAAAAGTGAACCAGGCCTTTTTACTGTGAAAACGGCACATTGGGACTGTGAAAGTGACATTTTGGCCCTGTTGTCCCAAACTGCCCCAGCACTTCCCACATTGCTCAAAGTGGCTAGCTTTCATCCAACACAGTTTATAGGGCCATACGGTACATAGTTTTCAAGTTACAGACTAAGCTAAGCAAAAGTGAACCAGGCCTTTTTACTGTGAAAACGGCACTTTGGGACTGTGAAAGTGACATTTTGGCCCTGTTGTCCAAACTGCCCCAGCACTTCCACATTGCTCAAAGTGGCTAGCTTTCATCCAACACAGTTTATAGGGCCATACGGTACATAGTTTTCAATTTACAGACTAAGCTAAGCAAAATGAATCTTTTTTTTTTACTGTGAAAATGGCACTTTGGACTGTGAAAGT